>NW_016169023.1:0-18182 GCF_001687245.7 Rhagoletis zephyria
AATAATTTTGGGGTAGCAAATTTAAAATCGACGTAAATACAAACAATAACCTAAATGTTTTATTTTTTTATCTAAATCTAAATGATGTATTCAAATCGATGTATCCATTGAAACATATAATTTTTCGAATACGGAATAAAGCGAAAAAGAATAATTATATCCTTTGTATTCGAAAAAATAAAAATAAATAAGAGTTATAAGAAATGATAAAAACTTATCAACCTGGTACCAACTATGGATACAATAAACAACTGTATTCGTCTGATTGTCTCGTAGTTTGTTTTTGTTAAGATTTCTACCGGATGTGGGGCGCACAAATGTGCTTTTGTGCTATTAAACTAATGCTTTTTTCTTAAGTAGTTTTGCTCAGTGGCAATTTATACATACCCTGTGGGGAAAATCTCTAGTTCTGAACTGGTACGCTTCTAGTACATTTAGACCCATTACTGGTTCGCGATAAATCTNGCCGAGCTTCTCCTCTAATTTTTGTCGTGCGTCTTGATGTTGTAACACAAATAGAGGGACCTACAGTTTTATACCTGTGACAGACATATTTTTAAGTTATTTTGGAAGAAATGTGTTTTTAATTTGAAATTAAATTTGTTTGAATGATTGTAAGAAACATTTACATACATTTAGCTGTAGCTGAGTTTGCAGAGGTGTCCGCTGTTATTTCTTAGATTCCAGACGGTCCCAAGATGTTGAAATGTTAACACAAATTTTAGTTTTGTATTACCAAGCTATGAAAAAGGATCTGCGAAGCACAGAATAGAAGCGTATTTGAACGAAAAAGCCGCAGAACACATATACATATATGTAAAGTAAACAAGCCCCCCGCTGCATCCCTCTTTCGATAGTTCCGAACTGGTTCTAAATTCGACAAATAAGATCTAGTTCGTTCTGCATCAATTTTTCTATAGTTCCGAACTATTTCTAAATTCGTCACTTTATATATGTGACCTGGTCTACGGAAAGGGGGCTTAGGTGTCAAAAAATCAATTTTCACTTTTTGGTTGATTCGGATGGAAGATGAGATGCTTTTTCACGTGGTGAAAAGCAGAAAATCCTAACTTGCTTAGAAGTGTACTAAAAATGTAGAGAAAGAAGAGTAAAAATACGACAAAATATAATTTATTGGTAATGAACAAAATACATTGAATTATAAGCTATAAAGACATGATTATACACTAGAAAAACGTATTATGGGCCAAAAATAATAATGCTGAGTAGTTTATGTATTTTTCTTTGTTGTCGTTTTCCTTGAGATCTTTTTACGTGTTGATCCTGAGGAAGATGGACCTCGTTCCTCGTCTGGTTTGAGAACATCTTCACTAGTTTTTGCCTTCNATTAGGGCTATTCGCGATCCGGTGCAAATGGCCTAGCATCATTGCATTGCAAATTTGTATTGCAAATTATTTGCAATACACAAACAAAATACACGCATTTGCATTTGTCATGGCTTGACAAATTTGCAATACCGAAAATCCATAGCATAAAAATGCTATGCATTGCAACTCTGGTTGACATTTCTATCAGTTGATTAAAAAAGTTTTACCATGACAGTTTATTAAAGGTCGCTCACAATCCATGGCATATTTCTGCAATTGCATAAATTTGTCAGCTCTTATGCACCGAATCGCGAATAGCCCTACTGTGTACATACCTGCAATTAAAATGGGGAAAAATGTTACAATTTCGGCATGTAAATGAAAAAAGCTCTAAAATACACACAAATTGTGGTTTCCAAGACATGTACGAAGTGATTAGCACAGTTGCATCCTTCAACTTGTCAACTCGCGGGAAATTGCCCGATTTTCAGGGAATTTCGGTTTAGGTGGCAATCGGGGAATGGGCAATATTTTCGAGGAACTGGGTATGTTATTTTTATATCTTAAAGTAACCAAATTAGACGGGTATGTTAATTTTTAACCATTCGACCCTTTTTGGAGCGGCGATTTTTCAATTTGAATTGCAATATCTCCACTACAAGAGTTTTCCCAGATATAAGCTACATATATACCAGATGAAAGCTAAGGTTTTGGCCTAGATGTGTGGTAACCTAGAATAAAATCGACTGACCAGTTTTTGAGCAAATGCCCGAATGTATATTTTCAGTAGCCCGATTTTTAGTTATGACATATTTATATTTTATAAACAAAAAAGATAGCGTTAGCTTGTTTCAATCCCCTTCTACTGATATCCACATCAATGATATGGACTGAGTGATGCGGCCTCAGTGGTAGTTTAAAGAATTGCCTTTTTTCGAATTTCAGGCAGCAGCCACGCCCACAAAGGCATACAAATCAAAACATCCTGAAACAAAACCTTCTTATTTTTTTTTTTGTACTGAAATTCCTGAAAGTTTAAAAAAAAATTGAATGAACGTACGTACAGACGCCACATACATACGCCAAAGCATCTCGTAGTGGAGACACGAACCAAAACATATTTACTTCTATATCTTTCCAACTAGTATCCGGAACTTAATATATAAGGTATCGTTTAAACTGGCAAAAGCAAAAAAACGTTTTTTGTTTCGCAACACTTTAACCTAATTTTTAAGAATCCGGTTAATCGTTTATGAAGCTTGAATACATTTTCTGGACACACTCTGCAAGAGCTTTCCAACGATATCTCAAACATGTCGATTGGACGTCTGGATAAAAACTTCCAAATCTCGTGTAAGCGAGTCATTTCAGCATGCTACTGTGGATGCTTTCGTCACTCGCGCGCACTGCCGTGCGCTATGATAAGAGGAAGAAATTAAATGTTCGAAAATGGCTAACCGTATTTATGTATCCTATTTTGGATGCTATTGTATATTGCAGGGGTGTGCAAGGCCAAGGCCGAAAAGAGCCGAAGAGCGAAAAGAGAGAGAGAGAATAAAACTATTATTAGAAATGGAAAACATTAATTTTATTAATTTCATTTATAGATATTAAAGAAAATTCAAAAGATCCCTTTGGCTAAATTTTCAAAATCTGGTTGTACGTCAGTTAGGGTTGCCAGACGTACTGCTTTTGGGAGTAAACGTACTACTTTTTATCGCAATGTACTCCCTTGTACTCCCAAAAAAAAATATCTGGAAATGTACTCCTTTATTAGTTTTGTACTTCTTTTGTACTCCTTTTTCCAGCTATTAATATTTTATCATATACAGGGTGTAAAATAATAACTGTTGCGCAGTTTTTTTTTTGAAAAATAAAAGCGGCCTTTATAGATTTTGCGAAAAAGTAGTTTATTGTTAATTATCCACAGATTTTACTTAAATTTTATTAATAAGTTTTTCAATTTTAACCTTCATTTAGGTTTACCAGCTCCTTTATACTCGGCCTTTTGTCCAACATAAGGCCTCATTCTCAGGAATCGAAAGGACTCGGAACTGGTGACTAGGAGGCCATTAATTCGACCAACCCCCTATAGTTATTTATTTTTAACATTTATTGTTGCTTTGAAAAAGATTTCTATGATATCTTTGTTGTTTGTACCTAATTAATGGTAATTTGTAAGAATAAATTGCACAAAAAATTAAAACAAAAATTGTACTCATTTTTTATGTTACGTACGGCTTTTTTCTATCGAAAATAGAAATGTACTCCTTTCTCCGTTTCTGAATCTGGCAACCCTAACGTCAGTTAAAGCCGTTCGAAACAGTTCTGTTAAATGTTGGTTGGTCAATAGGTACGTTTGTTTGTCCATCAACAAAATTCCGGCGAAATGTCATCTGTTCTCTTACAAGAGAAAAATATCCAAAATCGTAGGCAAACAGAAAATTTTCAGAAACTTGCAAGTTAGACGAACAGCTGATACAAATTTTGTTTACATTCAAAAGAATAAAATTGAAAACGTAAGAAAACAAGTCCCGAAGTCTTATCCTGACAAAGTTTACTGACTAAACGAATAATTACTTACTTCTTACAAGTTTAATTAGACGCATTTTACTATTTTAACTTCCAAACCTTCAAATTCAATTTAGGGATTTGCGTAAATACCAACCAGCTGTTTTCTTGTTGCCAAGTTGCAGTTGGCAAAAATTTTTTCCATCAGAAACTAGCAGCTAGAGCTGGGCGATGAGGACTACGATTACTAAACGATTAGGATTGCAGTAATCCCAACAAGCTAAAAAACAAGATTACGATTACAGTAATCCTTCATCGAACGACCTTAGACTACGATTACAGTAATCGTAATTTTAAAAAGGTTAACATTACGATTACTGTAATCGTAATCCAAGTTCGTTCGATGAATGATTAATTCTGAACTTCACTTCTGAAACTGCTTTTTAATGTCACTGCCTTATTTGAAAATTTGCCTATAAAATGTGACTATAAGGCAGCCGAATGTCAGAAAATAAAGCGGGAATGCTGTTTTATTTATTACTTCACCTGTCTATTGCGTCATTCATCCCACCTGCTTGTAGGTAAAATTTTACATATTTTCGCATAATTATTTCGTACCACATGTTTGCTTCGTCTTCGTAAACGAAATCCGCAGTTCGGAAATAGTGAAGCAAGTGATAATAATGCAGAAATTTTAACTGAAGATAAAAGATACTTTGCAAGTTTTTTGCGTACGCGAATACAAAAAGCTGATAGTTTTTATAACTTTCAATAATTATCAGGTACGCGAATGCAACTAATTGTGAACGGTATTTTTACCTTACAAATTTCATTGTAGAGTACATTGAAATTTGAAAAACTGAAAATATACGGGACGCAGCTGTTTTCAACAGCGGATATTTTAAATCTGGTACTTGTTGCCGGAATTCAAGCAATAGCAAAGCTTTATGTTGCATTTGCAGTGCCCTATCTTCTTTTAATTCCAAAAACTTCAACTCTTCTTCGCTTTTCTTAAAAAGGAGTATTGTAAATTCATCCTCAATTATGTTACATAAAAAAGGGTTTATGAAGTATGCAAAGGTTAACATTTAAAAATTTCCAATCGGCAAATCTTTTTTCAAAATCTGCTTTTAAATCATGTGCAATAATTTTTCCAGCCATGGAAAATTATGAAATATTCTTTTTTTTTGAGAACAATAATAATCAGACGTAGTTTAGCTTCACAACTTAAAATAATTTGCGACAAATCAAAAAGATTTTTATTTTCTCCTTGTAGAGACAAGTTCAAGTTTTGCAAATTCTCGATCATATCGGTAAAGAACATTAAATAAGAAAGCTAATTTTCATTCTCCAATTGCAGGTAATATTCTGATCTCAATTTGCGTATGTGTATATAAAAATAATAAAATAAAAAAGCAACACAATGGAAAATAATGGTCGGCAAAGAAAAATGTATTTTAAAAAGTAAAAAGAATCAAAATGTTCTATGCAAAGAGAAAGTAAAAAGAGCCGCACTTTGCTAAGCAAAGAGCCGCGATTGCCCACCGTTGGCTATCAAGATAACTTCTGCCTGGTTTGCGAACTAGTATAATGCAAGGTCTGCTGATTTCCATTTTAAAAGGCATCATCATGTAAAGTTTAACGGTAACTACATATCACATAATCAAATAGAACTACTCGAACTACATGTATGAGTATGTCTGCCTACAGGATGTGTGTATCTATATAAAAAGTAGAAGATGTCCCTTAAGGACCTATACTTTATGCACTGCATTTGCGCTAGGGCAAACTAACAATGAAAGAAAACAAATACGAAGAAGCAAATATAACAAGTTGCTGCGTTTATACCATTGGGCGAAGCTAGTCCCCCAACACAGCCAAAACTGCTTTTAATATATTAAAAATCTCCGAGTGGTTTTCTTTACATAATCATTAATATGTACATACAAGTATACATTTGTATGTACGTACCCAGCATCTAGACGACAAATTCCACCTGATCATAAGCTTAATCTCCATAAGCCAAGTCGACTTTGTTGTAGTCCAACTTTTGTCCTTTTGAGTCTAATGAGTTTTGCAGGATTCTGCAAGTATCCTCAATGCTCTTTGCGGTTTGCGGATGCGGAAATACTCTGTCAGCTTGGATTAGCAAGGCGCGCATTTATGTATGTATGCAGGCTAACATATCAACACTTCTGCTAAAATATTGCAAAAGTACAAAGAGCCCAACCATTATGAAATTAATGTGTGTTCGCAAGCGAACTATGTGCATGCTTTCGTATACATACATACATACATATAAAATAAATACGTTCATTCCCAGTTGGAATGCAGTAAAAAAGTGTTGTTAGAAAGTCCTTTTAGCAGTTTTAAATTTTTTTGCAAGTGTTGCCAAACAAATCGAGTGTTGCCGTGTGAAGCGATTTTTGGCGAATTTTTATAAAATTATAAAAATGTACTCCTGATATGAACTATTTAAATATTAAAGCATTAGAGATTTTGTGGCTGTTTTGTGCGCATTTAATCGCTGTCAACAAACTTTTTGGGCCAGTAGTTTGGTTATAAGATATAAAAATGTCTGGTAACATTGTTGAAAGTAGAATTTTCTGTATTCATCACGTAAATAAAGCAAATGTGGATTCGAAAATAAAAACTTTTTCGAAAGTCACTTTACATGCAAGGTGTAACAGCCCAAGCAACCGCCTTTGGAAATTCTTGAGTTTGACAGACTTGCCACGTCTAACAGTTACTTAACCCTCCACTCCTCTCATCAAAAAAATTAATGAAAAGGGTACTCACAATAGTTCAATCTCTTCAATTACGTCAACAGTAGCCAAATGTTGCTTTAACGAAAATACCAGCTGTTGCCGCCCTTCTCCACGAAAACGTTGTATTTAATTCTAACTTCCACTCGTACGAAGCCAAGCTGCAGATGTTCATACTGGGTTTTAAAATATTTTGAACAGGGTTGCTACCAGTTGGAAAATGCGGATTTAATTAAAGTATACATATGTTAGGTGGGCGGGCGCCGGGACTGCGTTTTCTTAACGGCGGTCGCAAACCTCCGAGTGTATTTCTGCCATGAAAAACAGCTTCTTAAGAAAATACAATCACTGTAGGTCCATCACCTTTGTGTGACAAGGCGCACGCCACAAATCGGAGGAGAAGCTTGGCCAAACACTAACAAATGTGTAAACGCTAATCTATTACACTGATGCACAAAAATTACCTTAATAAAAATTAAATGAAATTAAAAGGGTTATTTTGTATCTACAACTAACCTGTACCTAATCCACTTTATCAAAATAATTCAATTACCCTCAGTTGTTTTGCAATAGCATTTAAGTAAAATTTAATGAAATAAGGTTGAAAACTTTATTTAATGAAGAAAAATAAGCAACACTGGTTTACAGCGAAAACGTTCTATGGATGGCGAGATATTTGCAATTTCGAGTTATTTGCAATTTACTGTTGTTCAGTTAAAAAAAAAGAGTTGTTTCACTTAATCACGTATACCCTACGAACCAATTGAATGATCGTAAAACGAGATAGGGCAAATGCAAGAAAGTAAAATTCTCCATAAACTGTATATACCAGAGAGCAGAATGGATGGAATTAAAACGCGTATTAAGTCACTCGTTTTCTTTTCTTACCTATACACTCAACCACTCAGTGCTCTGTAAACACAACATGCATTAGCTTTGAAATAAAAAAGTCAAGTGAGTGAGTGAATCACATTTTCAAGTGGTTGATTTGAATAACGAGTGCATGGCTTATTTGATATTGTTTATGTATGAATTGAAAAACTGAAATGTAATGGTGTCTTACAGTGTTTCTAGCTTTCCTTATAGTCTAAGATCCGAGAAAGGAACGACCTTCACTCATCTGTTTAATGGATGGAATCGTTTTTCTATGAAATTTAACGTATCAATAAATATTTTGCAAGTGGGTTGGCTGAATAAATCCTGGCCAGGTTATTTTTAATCAAATAGTCAAAAATTATTATTATTTTTTTAATTTTATACTCATTTGTTTAATGAACAAATTATATACCAATCGAAAGTATTAAGCATATAGAATGTGAAAACGTTGGGTTGTCAATTTTTTTCCTGGCCTACCTCTCGGGTTGGCAGGTATGAACTGGTAGGTAATATTAGTATTCACTCATCTGTTTAACACATTCTATAGGTTTTATGCTTTCGATTGGTATATAGGGAAATCTTTTGAGACGGGGACATTTTGGGTACTGGCAAATTGTGGCCGCCACAAAGCAGCGGCACTGCCAAGCGCGGTTAATACGTGTCGTTAATAATACTTGTATGCGTAAGTATCAATAAATAGTCATTCAAAACAAAAGGAACGGTTTAAATGACCAGTTTACTTGCTAAAATCGAGAAAATCAGGATACTTCTAGTGCACTAGCTGCCTTAGAATTGGAAAAGACCTCTCCTACCATTATTACTTTTTTATTTATATAATAAGTAAATGAAGTAAAGTAAAAAAATAACAATAATTTTTTAAAATAGTTTTATTCATTCCTTTCAACTGTTATGTAAATGAAAAAATACCAATTGGTTTAGTCCAATATCGTTTGCCAATAATTTACAACTTTTTTCCGTAATTATATTTCCTGCAGACGAAAACACCCTTTCGGAAGATGCACTACTTACGGGGGTTGCTAATACTCTGCAACCGAGCTTATGCAGCAATGGCATTTCACTTTTATGAAGCTCCCACCAATTGAGTATGTCGAAGTCCATATTAAAATATACCTCCATATTTTCGTAACGCTGAAGCTCCGCAGCTACCTTATCGGCGCTGCTTACAAAGGAAGAAGGGTGTTTTAAAAGCCCTAAAAATAGCTCTAAGTTGTTAAAGGTACTACGGATAAATTCGTAGTTTCTACTTCAATTGGATTCTCAGAGTTCTCTATCAATGTTTTCATAGTTTTAGCACATTTCTCTTTTGTGAGTATACGTTCATCTTCGGTAAAATTCTTCAGATCTTTTGCTGGTGGGTACAAGAAAAAGGCAGTTTTGTGTAAATCTTTTAAATTTTCAAGTACAACTGTGTTTAAATAGTGCAAGAATTTAGTTTTCATCTCTTTTATAAAACCAATGTCTTCTGCCATGGCCACGCACTTCTTCTGTAGGTTCGTGGCATAAATGTATACCAAATGGATAGTTGGTTGAAGTTACCATTCAAAATATCGTTTCTTATAGCATTCTGTTGCAAAAGATTGCTCTCGGTAGCGCTCGATCCATCACGGCACATAGTATCATTACTTGCCTGTTGAGTAAATGTAAGTAATAACATTTACGAGCAATTCAAAAATATAAACACATCTTCCTTATCCATTTTCGAAGCTGCGTGCCTTTATTTTCTTGATATAACCCGTTTCCAATCAACATCATTCGAGTGCTCGATTCGTTTGGCATACACGGGTTTTTCATTCAAATGATTTGAAGTACTTGAAAGCAAATGAGTGCAAAGCACCTAAGCATTAGTGAGAGAATTGACATGAGAATCACTGCTAAAGCAAAGCTAAAGCACTAGCTGTTTTGAGTGAACAGCATTGAGTTTACAAAGCCTACGTTGAAATGAGCATATTCATTCTATATACATCAATTTTCGATAGTCCTGATAGTTTCTGAGAAATTAGTTAATCATTTCTGACACCTCTTGCATTCGATAACACTCTTTTCTGCTCATATTTTATACAAAAAATCCTTACGCATTTTCATCTGACCAATCCTTACTTTCTTATTTATCCATCGATTTTCTCCATGGGTAGCTTATTTTTTTTCCAAAGGAATAGGGTTTAAGACAAGTACAAAACATTTACACTGAAACTGTTATTTTATAATTTTTTCCCTGTTAAAGTTTGAATTTTTTCCATTTTTTCATAAAAAAAAACAACAAATCTGGGATGATTAATTATATTCTCTGAAACTATGAGGGCTATCGTAAAGTAATGTATAAATAGGGCTGCCAGACGTCCCGGTTTTCCCGGACATGTCCCGGTTTTAGACTATTTGTCCCGGTGTCCCGGTCCAACCTTAAAATGTCCCGGGTTTCCCGGTTTTCGATTTGATTGCATAAATTTTGAATAAAAATGACTACACTGAGAGAAAAAATGCGTTGTAATATTAAGAACAATTTTATGAATTTACTGGGGAAATAACGCATAGTAAACATGAATATTTTTTATTTGATTATCGTTTAAAATGTTCGTATTTAAAAACAATACTTTCATACCACGGACACGTGGTGTTGAATCAAACTGAACATTTGAATGTACATTTACATGTCTGGCTGTAGCTAAGTGCACGAAGATGCTTGTCACAATTTGCTAATTTCCAGAGCGTCAGGGTTCAAATCCCATTACAGGCAGCATGGAATTTAAACATATTTTTTTTAACTTAATTATGAAAAAGCATCCGTTAAGTGCAAAGCGCTTCATTTTAACATTGGCGTTTTACAATTATATTAAGCAAAAGCCAGAAGTTTTGAAACAAGCTCACAGCAATGAAACAAATGACTGATGTTGTGATAAATTGTTTTGTTTTGCTGGTGTACGTTGTAATGACATTATGATCTCATGTTTTTATGTTTTTTTGTCAAAATAAAATTTTACAACATCCTTTCGTACGTAATTTTTGTCGAAACGAAATGGAAGGGAGCGAGAGGCCTCTCCTCCACTTAAGTGTCCCGGTTTGGCAACAGAGATATCTGGCAGCCCTACAGTTACTGTATAAAGGGATTATGGAGAATTTGATTTGCTTTCATTTGCCGTACTCGTATTATGATCATTCGATTGGTTCGTAAGATATACGTGATTAAGTGAAACCACTTAAGCAAAATACGCGTAATCACTTCAGTAAATTTTTGAGGAAAACTGCGGGTGATTGAATAAAACTAAGTATGAAGTTTATATACGGTTAGATAGTAGTATTTAAAAACACCTTCGTTTTGTTTAACAAAACCACTGTTTATCAGTGTTATTATCAGAGAACGAATTTTTAGGACCTAAAAACAAAAAATAAATAACGAAATAGGACAGAAAAGGCAAAATAAAAAAGCGAAATAGGCAGGAAAAGACACTAGAAACCGAAAAAAGGCAAAAGAAGGCACTAAAAAAAGATAAAAACCGAAAAATAATCAAGAAATACATTTATTTTAGAAATGTTTATTTTACAAGTTAAAAGTGAAAAGCTATGAAATACACCTTTTTTCAATAGTATTTCAGAAAACCAAAAATGTATTTCCGAAATCTACAAATGATTTTCAGAAAAACTCAATTGATTTTTAGAAAAGGCCAAGTGTATGTATTCTGAAAACCTCAAATGTAATTCAGAAAAGTAGTAACGGTCTCTTTCGCTTGGCGACTTACTTCCTCCAAGTATTGCAGTCTTCTTTCTACTACTCGCGGTCCGTCGGTAGAAGGAAACGCCATATGACCTTTAACATAACGTTTTATTTTTGCCTAAATGTTCTCAATCGGATTGAGCATGGGCTAGTATGGATCCAAGCGCAAAAGGGTGGGCGAATCGCTACTGCCAACTATTTGCTCAAGCCCAGATCTGACAATGTTCTTAGACAGGCTCTTTTACCCACTCACCCGCGCTCTCCCGCGTCGTGTCTCCATGCACAACACACCTGATGTGCTTATGGCCCCAATCAAATGGACGTTGGGTCGTGGGCGGCGTCAAAACTGCTCGCGTCCCTGACCGGCAGCGACCCTCCCCGGCGACAAAACAAATTAAAATTTGTTTCGTCTATGTATACAACTTGCTTTCCTTGCTGAATTTACTCCGTCAACGCCGTTACGAATTCTACTCTTTTTTATGCTTATTTTCCAGAGAGTTCAATGTCACAGGCATTTGATGAACGCTATTGAGGGTACACATTTTTCCATCTAAATTCAAAATATTCTTCCGAAATTCTGATTGAACTTTGGAAGCTAAATCCTTCAGGGTAATTGTAGGGGTTTCTTCTACCCAATGTACCATCGAAGCTACCTGCTCGTCTGTCAATTTTTTTTTTATTCCCCCCTCCTATCTTCTGACTCTCTACCCTGACTGACTGTACCCAAGTGTATACAGTCTTGTAGTTAACACCGAAGGTCGGTGATACGCTAGAACAATCCTCGCCTTTATTGGCAGCCTCCTCAATACGTGCCCGGTCCACGTTGTTATAAGTTTTAAATTTTGCTTCGTTCCACAACCGCATAATCTGTACCAAGTACATACGTACATTAGACTGCATTACCAAAAAAAGTTGCGGTTTTTCCGTGAGGATTACAAAATTTATAATATTTTAAGACATCCGCCAAAATATTTCGGAAAAATATTAAGATTTAAGTGAGCTGGACCGATTTGAAAATACCTCCAAAAATGGAGTTTTTTATGAATAAAAATAGTTTCTTAAAGAACTTTTTGAAAAAATTCCCCTCAGATGACAAAACAGATTAAGCTTAAAAAATCTGCATAAAAATATTTAAAAATTGTAAGAATGAGATTTTTGATGCTGTTTTTTACTTTTTTCAAAGATTGATTTACAAAAAACTTGAATAACTGGGCCAAAACTATTCTTATTTAGACTTATGGGATCTCGATAGAAAGGTATTTTCACACTGTTTTTATTTCTGTGCAAAAAAAGTCATTCGTGTCTCATTTTTTTTCAACTACCAACACATCTTAATTCAACTTTGAATGAGGTTCGTTTATCCTACTTTTCTCTTCCATCCTTTGAATGAGTTTATTAGCAAAGAAATAAAAAGAGTGAGAAAATAACTTTCCAATGACACCTCTTAAGTCTAAATCGGAAGAGCTTAGGTTCAGTTATTCAAGTTTTTCTTATACCAATCTTTGAAAAAAGTTAAAAAACAGCATCAAAAATCTCATCATTATAATTTTTTAAGCTTAAACCGGTTTGTCATTTGAGGGGGTCCAGCTCACTTAAATCTTAATATTTTTCGGAAATATTTTGGTGGAAGTCTTAAAATATAATAGATTTTATAATTCTAATGGAAAAATAGTACCGATTTTTCTTTTTATGGGGAGCGATGCAGTCTAATGTACATATAAGATTTAACGCATACAATACTTAGCAGGAAATATGGTAAAATTACATATATCATTCTAATTTTTTCACATTGACACATACACACACGTACGTACCTAACATATCTTCTCGACATATGGGGAAATGCCTACATGGATGCAAGCCGTGGTCCGCTTTCCTCCGCATGTCGATTCTACAAATTGCGCAATTGTCTTTGAGTTCCATTGCTGGATATAATCTTTTAAAATTATGCACAGACAAACGAAACTATACATTACACTCGAAAGCTAACTCCAAATGTGTATTTTTTATTTGTATGTTTAATTCAAAACTGCTTACTTAATTAAGAGATTATTTATGTAACAAATTTTTTTTTACCAGCGCAGAATAGATCTGTTAGAACTTTCACAAGAACCCCCTGCCATGGTAAAGAGTATCTTGACCAAAATGGCACACATTTTCAAACGTGATTGGAGCAGTCAGAGTAAATTTTTGTTCTTGTATTATTTCAAGGCTACCATTTAATTTTTTAAATGGCTTAATTAAGCGAACTGGTAAAAGTTTTATATATCAGAAAGAGGACTTTAAAAGAACAGGTATTAATAAAGGGGACAAAACACACTTTTAGAAAAATAAATAAAGTCAAAGGACAGCACGCTAGAAAAAAGTACCGTCCTTTGAAATAAAGTACGGATGGTCACCGTATATAGCACATGTATACATGCTTTTAAGATGTAATTACGCGTGCATACTTCAACTTGGGTACGGAAGCGCGTGTGGATTTTTGTTTAGTACTTAGCAAATATTTATCCTTTATTATGACTTGTTTTTCGCGCCTCTGTTTGCGTAGATTTGTATTATTTAAGATTAAAGGGGATTTCAAGATACTTGGTACGCGCACATGCATTTCGGTAAGTGATTTTGGCACAGGGCAACAATGATTTTGGTACGGCAAATGTTAAAGATGTTTTTGATAAGCTTTCCATTAGCTCCAGATTTTGAGAAAAACGATGTCAAAGTGTCAAAAAATTGCGTTTTTTGCAATATTTGAGAAGCCCTAACAAAGAAAAAGAGGTGACAGAACCTTCCACATATTTAGGCATAAATCAAAGCTTGAACTCTCGAATATGACCTCTGAAAATACCGTCACTGCACAAGTGTTAAAAAATCGCGCTTTTTGCAATATTTGAGAAGCTCTAGCAAAGAAACAAAGATGTGGGTAATTGGGGGNCCAAAGTGTCGAAAAATTGCGTTTTTTGCAATATTTGAGAAGCCTTAACAAAGAAAAAGAGGTGACAGAACCTTCCACATATTTAGGCTTAAATCAAAGCTTGAACTCTCGAATATGACCTCTGAAAATACCAATATTTGAGAAGCTCTAGCAAAGAAACAAAGATGTGGGTAATTGGGGGATTCTCGTGGGTACTTTGACAGAGAATGTCTGGCATCACTGCTCTAGCCAAGTATTCTAGAAAGTGAGACAATGATATAAGCATAGCACGGACTGAATAACGTCACAACCGGAATTTTCATAACCATTATTACTTCGAGCAGCTTGACGAGAAACTGAAGGGAAAACTGTTCTGGCACCATTTTGAGGATTTTGAACAGCCCAATTACTTCACCAGGAAACAACAGTTTTATTAGATTATGTTTGCGTTCATGCAAATATAAAGTACCTATGACTGAATCGGAGCTATCTATCGCTCCATGATATATATCAGGTCAGGGGAACAAATGAAGCGTATGCTAATTTAAGAAGAATGCAATAATATTGTGTGGCTGACACACAGTTCCACTCGTAGTTATCGGCAAATATTCGAGCATTTTAAATATCAATGCACGTAACCGTATTGAATCGAAATTGGGACGAAAGAGCTATTAAAATCGTATGCAAGTGTATTAAAAAAATTTACATTCATGCCTGTGATCGATACTAAAAGATCGGTACGACATTAGTCGTGCCACTGCCACTTGCTTTTGGCTTAATTANATGAATCGGAGCTATCTATCGCTCCATGATATATATCAGCTCAGGGGAACAAATGAAGCGTATGCTAATTTAAGAAGAATGCAATAATATTGTGTGGCTGACACACAGTTCCACTCGTAGTTACCTGCAAATATTCGAGCATTTTAAATATCAATGCACGTAACCGTATTGAATAACTATCGAAATTGGGACGAAAGTGCTATTAAAATCGTATGCAAGTGTACTAAAAGAATTTACATTCATGCCTGTGATCGATACTAAATGATCGGTACGACATTAGTCGTGCCACTGCCACTTGCTTTTGGCTTAATTACATGAAACAATTTCGGCATTTTGAACTTGACAGTTTCTAAGAAAACAATAAATCCTTTTTAATTTGCAGTTTGTTTTTTGCAGTAAAACAAAAACCTGATGTTTTAGCAATGTATTACAAGTTCTACTCCGTGAAAGAAAACGAAAGTCTATTTTTAATATTTTTATTGAGCTTTGTACCACGATTGTTTATTAGGAAAAATTGAAAAAGCAACAAAGTCTAAGCGGTAGAAGTTATAGCACTATTTCGGAGATCACCACATCTCCTCATCAGACTTCTTTTTNATTACATGAAACAATTTCGGCATTTTGAACTTGACAGTTTCTAAGAAAACAATAAATCATTTTTAATTTGCAGTTTGTTTTTTTGCAGTAAAACAAAAACCTGAGGTTTTAGCAATGTATTACAAGTTCCACTCCGCGAAAGAAAACGAAAGTCTATTTTTAATATTTTTATTGAGCTTTGTACCACGATTGTTTATTAAGAAAAATTGAAAAAGCAACAAAGTCTAAGCGGTAGAAGTTATAGCACTATTTCGGAGATCACCACATCTCCTCATCAGACTTCTTTTTTCTAGACTTCAGCAGGGATCGAACCTGCGAATTCGATGTTCAAAGTCAGAAGCGTTAACCACTGAGCTATGTACATCCCGTAAACTCTTGTTGCTAATTCATTTTCCTTATTCAACCAACTACTATCAAGTGCAGCTGATTTGCCGCTATTTAAACTCGACAGCGTGGTTGTTGTTGTCAATTCTATACATCCATTTGCAGGCTCTTCCTAAACTAGGCTTTTGTCAATGTTATTGTGGCTTATTAACATTTTATTTTTAATACTTGCTTGTTAACATTTTATTTTTAATATTTTTATTGAGCTTTGTACCACGATTGTTTATTAGGAAAAATTGAAAAAGCAACAAAGTCTAAGCGGTAGAAGTTATAGCACTATTTCGGAGATCACCACATCTCCTCATCAGACTTCTTTTTTCTAGACTTCAGCAGGGATCGAACCTGCGAATTCGATGTTCAAAGTCAGAAGCGTTAACCACTGAGCTATGTACATCCCGTAAACTCTTGTTGCTAATTCATTTTCCTTATTCAACCAACTACTATCAAGTGCAGCTGATTTGCCGCTATTTAAACTCGACAGCGTGGTTGTTGTTGTCAATTCTATACATCCATTTGCTTATTTGCTTTTTTGTATAGTTTCAGGCAGGCTCTTCCTAAACTATGTATTTGTCAATGTTATTGTGGCTTGTTAACATTTTATTTTTAATATTTTTATTGAGCTTTGTACCACGATTGTTTATTAGGAAAAATTGAAAAAGCAACAAAGTCTAAGCGGTAGAAGTTATAGCACTATTTCGGAGATCACCACATCTCCTCATCAGACTTCTTTTTTCTAGACTTCAGCAGGGATCGAACTCTGCGAATTTGATGTTCAAAGTCAGAGGCGTTAACCACTGGGCTATGTACATCCGTAAACTCTTGTTGCTAATTCATTTTCCNACAAAAAAACGTCCCATTACAAACATCAAAATAAGTACTAAAGCTACAGTAAATACCTCAAATGTTGCAATCCATATTTAAAAAAAAAATGCGGGTATAATTTGCAAAAACACTTTTTACTTTTTTGATATCTTCATGCTTCACAACTGAAAAAATTGATTTAACAAAAGGAAAATATCAACAGCTGTTAAAGCATAAACAATCTTGCCGACTTCAATATTTTTTCCCCTAAATTTGTTACAAATCGAACACAAAATAAAAACTTTGTGGAAATCTAAAGTTTAAGATATGACGTTTTGCCGCTAAAAATTAATATGGTGCAATGTATCAAAAATAATGTGCGGAATTAAGAAGAGTAAAGAAGTTAAACTTTAAGTCTTTAATCCAAAACAACCTACCCTACCTTTTGAGGTTCCCCTGCAAACGTATCTGTCCAGTGACGGCCCCTCCAGTTCCGCCCACATGCCCCTCTCTACTAGCAGCTGCCGTATGAGCGACACCTGCTGTGAGTCGATGACCTTTGGCAGGGTTGCATAAACAGCATTTACATAGCTATTTTAAGCTGGGTGAACTAGAGAGAACATTTCTGAGCTTAGCACCTTTTGATACAGATTCCATAGCACTGCAAAGGCTCCTCCATGAAGATCTCTTGCTTTTCCTTAATAGTTTCATGTAATCTGTTAAGTTTACATTCAATATTTTCCCGACGATTTTGGGAGGTTGAAGGCCCTACGACACGATTTGCGGGCCTCGCCAATCTCCGAACTTCACCAAGGTGGTTTCTTTTTGCCCCTCGGTTTTATCCAGGGCCTTGTCATACGCCTATCCAGGTCCCTAGAGCTACCTGGATCTAATAGTGTGGTTCTTGAGATTCGCTAATCAAGCTATTTCCTGTATTTGTGCCGTTCGGGTTTTCTTAAATATATTTATTTTGAGAGGCACCCTAGATGTGACCCGATCTAAGTCGAATTGGATGTAGCATCTCCGTATCTTCTGAGAAAAGGGTGACATACAGGACCTCTCTTCTGCTCTTCGTTATGGGAAGGGTAGCTCGCCGTTGATGTCTCCAGTTCCCCAGGTGCTGTAGTGTGCGTTCGCAGAACTTTATAATATCAGGGCCACGTCCCAGCCCTTCACTAGCTGTACGACCGTTGAGGTTAGAACTGGCCTATAATATGCCAGATATATCGAGGCAAGCGTTACCAGTTTTCCGTTCGCTTCCAGGCAGACAGTGGCGGTACACAACCATAAACATGATTAAAAAGTTTTTTTATGGATAAGCACCGTCTCTTTTTTGCTACTTTGATGAAGGACACCGTTTACTACAAAATCATTAGAGATTGCAGAGGTATTAAATGAAAATCTCTAAATAATCGATGCATAAATTGCATTTTTGTTAGAAATCATTTCGTCTACTAGAGATGCCTTTTTTCATATTATGTATAACTGAAAATGCACAAAG
>NW_016169024.1:0-18182 GCF_001687245.7 Rhagoletis zephyria
TGTACAGTTTTGGCAGCACTGAACCTCATTCACAATCATGTTATATGTATGTCGTTTAGGTTAGGTTAGATTGAAGTGCCTGTCAGCATCCAATAGAGGAGAGAGCTCATTACGGGCAGGGTAGTGTCAGAGATAGTGGCTATATGCTTTCAATTAAATACTCCCTCATCACGGCAGTGGCGGTAGAAGTCATTGTGCTTTGCAGTGATGCCAGATTGTGTGTAATTTCCTTATTTGAGGGATATTTTGCACTAAACTGCTCTGACAGCAGTCAGATGTTGTTCTGCCCTGCACTGTTCTACACTTTTAGTACACTCTTTGAATATACTCGTAACTGTAGTGATGATTAGATGGAGCAAAATCCTTTTGGAATGTCAGTTGTCCCTTTGTAAATGTTTGTCACTGTAGTGCAAGAAAAAATATTTGCAACACAGTACATGCAGACAGATTTAATTTTTTCCCCTGAGTTCTGTATAAAATTGAAAAAAAAAATAATCCTTTTGTTTTCTGCAATGAATGAATGAACTATAGTATTTTTATAACAAAAGTAAATCAAACTTTTCATGACAAATATAAATAAATAAAATCGTCAAAATTTCAGGGTATGCATATTTTTGCAACTAACTGTATGTGTAAGTAGTACACATTCATAAATCATGCATGAACTGTAAATAAAGGAAATAAATCGCATTTGCGAGTATTTTCGCAAACTTTTTGACACAAAAAAAATTAAAGTAAATAAAAAAAAAAAACCAAAATTAAAATAACTCATGCATTTCATCATCGTTCTTCACGGCCTTTCAAGTGTTTGAGCGTAAGCAAGCAGCTGTCCAAACTACTTCTTTTTTTTAAGTACTCTTCTGTGTCTTTTTTCTTGGTGTTTACTTCACACATTGCATACTTCCATATTTTGGGGCCTTATTTCATATTTATTACAGGCATAATTGCTTCTATGCGTATGTGTACCTGTCTTTACGAAACACCCAAAATTACTGCTGACAATTTTTTGCCAACACTTTACCGTTGTTTACTCTACAAATTTGGTGTTGGAACATTCCTATGCGGTACCAAAATTTGCATAAGTCCCCACCATACATGATTTGTAGGCATGTACTATGTATGTATGTATGTATGTATGTATGTATGTATGTATGTATGTATGTATATTTGTATGTGCATGCCGCCGCAGCGTAACTTGGCATGCGAACCGGAAAAACGTGATCAGTTTTACGCATTCAAAAAATTTTTTTAATAAAAGCCTTATTTTCCATGTGTTTATGCGACATTCTTAAATCAAATTTGCATATATGCAATATTTTATGCTTTTAAAAAGTGTGTTTTTTTTATTTTGTTGACAAATACGTGTCGCTTCATTAAATAACTTTAAAAAAATATGGAAAAAGCTTATACGTATTAATATAAGTAATTCTAATCTATTCAACCAAAAAGCTCGAAACAAAGCCGCTGCCGCAATGAAGGTCAAATCTTAGAATCAGCGCGTGACAAGCGTTCATAATTTATGTATTTACTTTGAATTTGGTTGTTTTTAATTTTTTTCTCGTTTAAGCTTATTAACATTTTAAATTTATCACATTTTACTTGTTTAGGCATTCGTACTATTTTTGTTCGTTATTTCAAATAATTAACTACATTCTTAAACACCCAAAAATGAAACTATTTGATTCTCTCGTTTTGAACACAAATTTAACTCTGTAAATTTTTCCTCACCTCCTCTTCGCTGACTATGAACTATATTTTATGCTGCGCACAATTCGTGACTGCGTTCAAGGACGTGACTGTGACTGTGACTGTGCGAGTGTCCTCCCACTGGCTAATGAAGGCAAGATAAATTTACATACTCAGCGCGCGAACACGAGTGGTGCGTATCAGTTCAGTATGCAAATGTGTTAGTGGAAATTTTTGTTATGCGGTTTAAGCTTAGATAAACTTTTGTAAGTTACGTGCCGAATTTCCAAACTGATTTTGATCGTTTAGTTATTTTCGGCATAATTTTTCGAATAACTTTTGTGCTTCTCAAATTGTATTAAAACAGATATCAAACTCCGGAAATCAATTTAAAAGAAGAAATGTAGAAATGAGAACTTAGTATTTGACAAAGTTCTTTAGTAAATAATCGTGAATGTGTAGAACCTTTCATTTATTACTCGGGTAAGAGTCGAAACTGTACTTTTGGTTTGCATTTTTAACCAAAATTTTTGAGGGGCATGAACTTCAAAGTACCGGGTCGTACCTTAAATTCTGTGCCAAAGTTTTCGATTTTAAAATTAAGATTGAATAATCAAGTATACTAGGCAACAGCGCACAGTGGTTCAAAACTGGCATTTAGTATTCACAATTCACTGGAGCCCTCATTTTCCACTGTGCAGCGGTCGAGGAGGTTAACTCGTTGGCTCTGTTAAGGTTTGGTAGAAGGAAGCCCGTGAGGCATACCTCCTTATGTATTTTTGTGCAAAAAACATTGGTATTGGTGTCCTCGTAGGTGTAATGAAAGACTTAAAGTACAAAATGAATTGAGTTGAATGTATAGAATAGAAATGAATAATACAGGTACCTCAGGTTTCTTTGCTGCTGAGATATGTATATTTTATTTTTATTTTTTTTCGAAAACAAGTACCTTCTTCATAACACATCTGGAGTAAAGGAGTAGCGGGGATCTAGCTTTTCGATGATCTTGGATGATCAGAATTTTACTTTGCCAAACAAAGCCTTCACTTGCGCAGTTCGACAGAACACGTTTGGCTGCTGTTTTCGGATTCTTTATTTAATTTTCTTTGTTTTAATGTTTTTAATTTTTATTTTTCTAGTTATCTATATTATTTTATTGAGATGCTTTAAATGATTTTTTATTATTTAATTTAACAAAACATATTTCCTATTGTTTTTTTTTTGTATTTTTTCGTTTTTTTATTTTTTTATTAATTACATTTTTTTCTTTGCATTTTATTGTTTTTTATTTTATTTCATGTCCAATTGAATACAATTTATTTAAATTTGGTACGTTTTTTCTTTTTATTCTATTAAATTTTTAATTTTTTATTGATTTAATTTTAATTATTTTAATTTAATTTTAGTTAGTTTTTAAGGTTTTAATTTTTTTCCAACTTTATTTTATTTTAGTTCCAAGTTCCCGAACACTAAATTATTTGCAATAGCAAAACGAAAAAACAACCAACAAACTTATGAGCCCAATCACTATTAATATTTTGTATAAATTTTTTTTCGCTGTACAAATATTTTGCTCAGCATAATTTAGAATGTCCACATATGTATTTGCAGGCATACATGATACATACGAGTATTTACGTTCATAATCTATAGCCCACTTGTGGCATGTAGCGCAACCCACAAACATAAATAAATATGTAAATATCGACTTGACAAAAAAAAAAAATACAAAAGTATACACTCATATTTAGTCTAAATATGTAACAGGTTTTCTTCATGCGCTTCGTGATTCAAATTTTTGTTTACCTACTTTTTTTTTTAACTAATGCTGCTTTGCCAAAAATGCCTACATACGAATACATAATTATCTACGTAAATAAGTACTAGCCAATATTTTTTTTCAGATTGTTTTGAAAGAGCCACTTTTAAACTGTGCTTAAGAGTTGCGCAAGTATTTAACATTGCTCGTTGTGTTGAAATTGTTAAATATTTTTTTTTGTTTGTTCTTTCGTAAATGATTATCGTCACTCCAACGTCTTAACGAGTAATTTAAATAGTTTACCCGCAGCAAAGTTGGGTTGTTAGCAATTTGGCTGGTTGTTGCTGCTGCCAACACCACAATGCATGTTGCTGTTTAGCTTAGCGGCTTCTTTTGTTCTTTTGAAACTTGTCAAATATTTGACAGTTCTGTGCGCAGCGCTTCGAACTGCGCTTTGTTTGCTTTAGCGCAATTGCCATTGTTTATAATTTTGGGTTATTAACATTCTTTGACCAAAATGGTGTAGTCGTCTTGTTTAGTTTGGATAATCACTTCGATAAGCGTTAAATTTACAAGTGTTGTACTTGAGAATTGAATGTTGTGGATTTTACGTTTTACAAATTTGGTGGGCGTTCGAAAAAATGTTAATCTTTCCGGCATTCGACAGATTGCTGTTGAATGTACCGTTATTTTTTTTTAGGTAAAAAATCTCAAAATTTTAAGTTGTACTTGCATGCATACATACATATACAGCACATGGACGAATTAATTGGGACACGACATTTTAAAAAATGTTGCCTTATTTTTTTTAAGTGTAGCTCATTATCTAACCAAACCGTGTAAATTTATGTTTCAAAGAATTTCAGAATTTTTCTGAGTATGCAGTTTTATATGCCATTAAATTTTAGTATAGCAAAGTGCAAGTTTGAAGTTCCTAAAAAATTGTGTTGATAAATTTTTTCTGAATGTATTACTTAAGCACTTTCTTCCATACAAATAGAATTGTCGAGCATACTTTGTATAGTAAATTACCGAAAATCAACGCGATTTTTTTGCAACTTAAAACTTACAATTTATTGTACTTAAATTGAATGGGCTATAAAATGCGTACTAAAAAATCTGCAAAAAGTTAAAAAGTTGAAAATTTAGATGCAGTTTTGCAGAATTTTTGAATTTACATATATATGTATATGAATTTATAAAAAACAAAAATAGACAAAATTTTTTAAAATGTGTCCATAGTAATTTTTCCATTCGCTGTTTATTTTGTAATTTTTTTTAACTTGAATTTTCTAACCGGACTTGATTTGACAAGGCTTGACTAGCTTTGATTTCATTTCATGTGATGGGTCTTGGTTTTATATGATTTGGCTTGATTTAGTTTGGTTTGATTTGATTAGATTTAATTTGACTTGTCTTATCTTATCTTGTCTCGTCTCGTCTTGTCTTGTCTTGTCTTGTCTTGTCTTGTCTGGACTTGTCTTGTCTTGTCTTGTCTTGTCTTGTCTTGTCTTGTCTTGTCTTGACTTGACTTGACTTGACTTGACTTCAATTGATTGGATCTTATTTGGTTCAACTAAATTTTATATGATTTGACTTAATTGTACTTGACTTAACTTGAATTGACATGACATGACATGGTTTGACTTTGCTTGATTTGATCTTATTTGATTCAATTTAGTTTTATTAGTTTTCATCTGATTTCATTTGATTTGATGCGATTTGATCCAATATGATTTGACTCGATCTCATTTGAGTAGATCTGCTTCCATTTGACGTGATTGGAATTAATTCGAGTTGATTTGAATTATTTTTATGTGGTTTGATCTGATTTGATCTGGCCTGATTTCATTTGATGTGATGTGATTTGACTCGATTTGATATGATGTTACTTTGGTGTGATTTAATTTGATGTCATATGAATTGTGACATTCAGCCGATAGCACACTGTTGGCATGCTATAAAATGATAAAATATGGAAAACATAGATCACATGATGCAGTATGAGTATGATGTGATGTTATCACAACATGTACATAACTTGCTCAGAATTCTTTGTATAATCTAATTTGCTTTGATTCGATTTGCTTTTTCTTCGTCATTTGATTTATTTCTACTTTTTCCTTCGCTCAGATATCTTTCGCCAACTCTAACTTTTCTACGCCATTTTTTTTTGCTAATTTAAATATATATTTCTCATTTTTGCACTGTCGTTTATTTACCAGTTAAAAAAAATATATATATTTTTTAATAGTTATTTATTAAATTTGATTAGCGATTCAGTTCGCGTTTTTGCGTATTTTTCACATTTGGCACAGAGCTGGCTAAAACTGTCAATGCCTTATCGCGCTTTGGCTGATTAATCGCCTACTCTTTGTTGGCCGGTATGCAAATATCGTACGCTGCGAAAAAGCAAAGCCTGGTCTGGTGTTGGGCATTGGACATTAGCTTCGTTCTGTGTGCTTGGCCTCTACTTAGAACTGCTATTTTAATTTGCAGAAAAATAAATATTGTCTACTTACCTCATCTTTCTTTTATTTACGTGAGAAAATTTGCTTATGTAACAAGGAATAAATCTGGATTTGGTGGGAAATTCTTGGTGGCTTGCGATGGTGTATTCCATTAGTACTAGTAGCTAAATGTGAAATTATATATCAGATTATTTCATAATAAAATTTGTATATTTTAAGAAAGTATTTATGCTAAGATTGAAAACTAATTCAGCTTACTTTTTCTTCTCATTCCAGGTATGTACCTCCAACACGAAATTAAGTCGAAAGCCAATTTCAACAACTCTTTTCGAACAGCAAGTATACGCTTATACTAGTATATTGCAGTAAAAAGATTAATTTATTTATTATAAAAAAATCTATCCATACCCTAACTCCATCATAAAAATACTTCATATACGGCAAAGAAGTAATTAATTAATACATTGTTTAATTTGTTTATTTCAATTAACATTTCAATATGCTTGGTGTGCTAGTCAAGTGTGCTTGACAATAAAATTCATACTTATTCATGTACCCATATATTGACATGCTTGAATACATACAGTCAGTCAATAAAGTTTAGGTATAGCGAATTTTTTACAATACCGACAGCAATTTTTTAAATATTTTATTTTTCGCTAATTTTTTACAAAAATATGGTTAATTCTACAAGAATCAGAGTTCCAAGCGTTATGCAAAATTCAAGAAAATTCGGTAAATTTTCATTCAAATATTGCACTTTTTATTTACACCCTTTAGAAAAAAGTTGAGTACGCAAATTAAAAGTGCAATATTTGAATGAAATTTTGCAGAATTTTCTTTACTTTTGCACAAAGGTTGAAACTCTGATTTTTGTCGTTTTTGTTGTAGAGTCAACTATATTTTTATAAAAAATTTTCGAAAAATAAAGTACTTAAAAAATAGTTGCCCGTATTGTAAAAAATTCGCTGTGTCTAAACTTTACAGCGATACCTTTATTTTGGTCTACATACGTGCTAACTAAAGGCAACCATGAAAATATAAATTGTGTAAACAAACCAGGGTTTGAAAAAATTTAAATTAAAAAAAAATCCCAAAAATTTGAAAATAAATTTTACTTTGAATCTGTCAAATTTGACATATTACTGAAACTTATTGATTTCATAAACTCGCTGAGTTATAGCCGGTCAAAGTTAACATTCTTCCGAAATTTTGCGATCGAAAAAGGAAATTTTTGCAAACCCTGGCGATATTTCAGTAAATATTAGGTCTAAAATATTGAAAATTAGTAAATGAAGTAGAATTTCGATACAGAATAATTTTGTTATGAAATTTTTTAGAAAATGGGCGTGTCTCCGCCCACTTAAGATGAACTTCTGTATCTCAGTAGCCCCTTGACCAATCCTAACCAAACTCGGTGCGCGCCTTGCTTAGGGCCCAGCTGAGATATAACTACGCCCACTTCCCATATAACAGTAAATTTCGAAAATACGAAAACTCTTCGTAACCGCTTTATTGATTTGTATCAAACTTGGTTCAATTTCAAAATTGATTAAGTCTTAACTAAGCATATTATCGAAAAAGTTTGAAATCGAGAAAATCACTCTTGCTTATTATGCGAAGGTAATTTCGAAAAAGGTGAAACGACGATATTTGATACCTGCTACGGGTTTATAAAATTCGGTTGCGCCCGAATTTATACTTCTTTACTTGTTTTTTTTTTGTTTCGTAGATGGCTTTATTTTGTGCGTAAAACAAAATAAAGGTATTCCCCATGATTTTGATATTTTAAATACTACCCTAATAGATATGTCTGCACTTATATTTGTACACATTTCTTCATCATTTCGTTTATACGACATTCGGTAAATTAATAGTCGACCACTTTATTTGCACCACTAAGTTTTGTTAAGTGTACTTAATTAGATTTAATTATCAATAATAATATTATTGCAATGCCATTTTGCATTGATGTGAGTATTTGCACTTTTTTCATGATTGTTGAAGCACATAAGACTGTGTGCCACTTGATGGCTTTCGCCCACATATAAAATTTAACTAAATATGCAAATTTTTTCAATATTAAAATTGCAATAAAAATGCCTATACATTTCAAATGACCACTCAATGTCATGTGTGGTATTTGCTCTTCACGCGCTGCGGGCTTCGAAATTTTAATCTCCAGTCGGTCGCTCCCCATCAGGTAATGGCTTATCTCGCTGTGTATTTGTCGTTCGGAGGCGGCGTAAAACTGTAGGTCCTTCCATTTTTGTTACAACATCAAAACGCACAACTCAAGTCAGAGTAGCTCGGCCAAATACTTAGCAAAAGTGTAAGCAGCAAAATATTATTGTTACGCATTACTTTCTTTAGCCCCAGAAGACCAATAATGAAATTTAGCAAGACCACTTTAGTTAATAATAGTTTGAAGTATCATCTCTCTCCGGAGTTTCATAAACGACTTACAGCCTTAAGCGGGGATCACACGTTTTGTACATTTGTACCTTTGGCAATCACAGAGTGGTGTTTTCTCGGAATTTTCATCGAGAATGAGTGCAGCTCAGTAAAAGCTTTCCAAACAACACCACTCTGTAACGATGAAAATGGACAAATCTGTACAAATGTACAAATCGTGTGATCCCTGCTTCTTTAGAATTCTTTAGTTCTCCTTGTTGATATAAAACGGAACTCCATGACAGACCAGTGAAGGGTCCTGGGCCTATGAATCGATGTGCAGCCCCTGTTTCTGGCGAGAATATCTGATACGTCATTGCCCATGACTCCACTATGTTCCAGTATCCATATGAGGCATGCCTGTTTCCTGGAGGCGATAAATATTAAAAGCTAAAGAAAGTCCCACACCAGCTTTGAGTTGACCTCGTGTGCTTTAAGAAAGAAGAGTGCCGCTCTGTTTGCCGAGTGTATGTAGTTGTGTTTGGTACTTGCCCCACTTTCTACATACCTACTGCCTCAAATATATTTAGTTCAATGGCGTCCACCTCGGCCTGAAAGACAGAGTTACCTTGCCCCATGCTAATGAACAACAGTCGTCTGGGTTGTATGCCACAAACTTCTACCCCGACGCAGTGGTCAGTCTTGCAGCCGTTAGTATGGAAACAAGATGTGGATGTCCTTCCGGGGTTTATATCGTTCGTTGCCCCAGATGATCTTGTCGAGAGAAAAAAGGCCTCGAAGTTCACAAAGCTGGTGCGCAGCCCGTCTTCTTGTTCTATAACCCTGAGGGTAGAAGGATTTATCAGCTTCTTTATAGCTTACTGAGCTTGACCTGCATGGAATTCTTTTCTACCTTCTTGCACCAAATGGGTTGAGCATAAGTTAGAATAGGTTTGGAGATGGCATCATACATCCACCTTGGCAGTTTAGGTCTGATGCCCCAGTTCCAACACCATTAGTTTCTGGCAGGTCCAGACAGGGACCGTGGCTTTTGGAATAGTTTTGTCTAGGTGCGGACTCCATGAGAGCTTATCATCAAGGATAACTCCTAGATGTTTGACCTCTTCGAAGACGTGTAACTTTTCTAGTCTATCTGGTTCTAGTAATTTGCCCCTTTCTCTTTTCCGGGAGAAAGTGACTATCCGACTTGCGGCAACTTTTTGTAGCTAGGAATCTGCCTCTTTCCTGTCCGAGAGTGGATGTACTAAGTAAGTCTAGCATGTTCGTCCTGAATAAGAGTCGTTTCAGTACCAGAACTTAAATCTAAAATGTCTTTCAGCAATCAATTTTATACTCAAGACTGGCATTTAAACTGCAGCGCTCTTCTGGTCTTGGCAAAAATTAATACAAACATTTATTTTAAGCAGTGTTTTTCACTTTTACTTAAGTCTCTTCAACATTATCACCTGAACTCAATCCTCAACCAGTCTCTCAAGGCAAATCAGTGTAAATGTGCCAAAACACTTTACTTTGCGAATTTTGGCACTTTATTATTAATTTATGCCATACATTAAAAATAAATCTTAACTTTTGCTGCCAAAAATCCTGCCACATGGCCACACAAACAAAATAAAACAATGGCCAAAAATGCGTAAACTTTACTTTGACTAGTGAAAAGGGTAGAAGATGAGATGTAGATAAACAAAAGAAGTTAGAATGAAAACACCAGAGGGACCAAATCACATTTTGGCAGTACGAAAGTGTTGGTTGGTGAACATAGCGGGCTGCATGTAAAAGAGTAAATGTGTAGGCGCTGGTTTGTGTACTCTCGGCGGTACGAGTCTATGTGTGTGGAAGTTTGTGTAATTTTCTTTTTGTTGACTTTGCCAAAAAATTTTATTATGTAAACTGTGGCGCAATTGCCACTCACTGAGATTATCAGCATTCTTTTATGTTTATTATTATTATTATCATGAGCATTGCCTTATTTGGTGAATTTTTGAATGAGCGAAAATCCCTCGATGCGCAAAAACTTGATGTTAAAGCGTTTTTTTTTTAAGCTGATGATAAAAAGTATATAAAAAATGTACTTAATTTTAGTTGGCGTTTCGAAACAAAAATTGGCTGCCCTTGGAAATGTTACTTAATAGTAAAAAAATATTTTTAAAACAAGCTTTCTCAAAATTTACCAAATCGGACTACATATAAATTCATCTTTAATATGAAAAAGCAATATCGGGTTCAGAGCTAAGTTTAAAGTTTCAAGTTTGTAGCTCATCGGGAAGTTGGTTAAGACTTTATTGCAAGTTTTGACCCAAACTGCACATGGCGGGCAGCCGCTGTGGTGTAGTGGCTAGCAGTGCGCACTACTATTCCGAAGCGCCGGAGTCAAGCCCGTTTCAACGCAACGTTAAAGAATTAAAAAAAAACAGGTTTTTTCCTAAAAGCGGTCGCCCCTCGGCAGGCAATGGCAAACCGCCGAGTGTATTTCTGCCACGAAAAACACATTCCCCTAAAAAGAAAATCGCATGGCACAAATCGGAGGAGAAGCTCGGCCAAACAGTAACACATGCGTAGGCGCCCAATCTATTACTAATAATACTAATACATGAATATCAAGTTTATTAAAAGCTTGTAAAAAGAATTTAGATGAGGAATTCTTTTTGTGTAAAATAATTTTTTTCATATTTTTATTGAGCATTTTTTTACTAAAAATGAACAATAAAAATATTTAATTGACTCGAAAAAAATATATGTAGCTTTAATTCTGACTTCTAAATATTTTAAACTTAAGGTTATTACACATTTTATAAAAATTAGGTATTTCTGGTTTAAATAAATTTATTTATTTTTATTAAAATAATTGTTTTGTATTGTTTCATAGAAAAAACATTTTTTACGAATAATTTTTTTTGTATGTACTTAAAATCAAAATTTTTTAATTAAAACTCGTCTTTATAAATTCCTAAAATTAGCTTAAAATAAAATATTGAAAAAAATTGTTAAATTAAAAAAAAAAAATATGTTAATCAACAATCTGATTGAGTTTTTGAGGCCGTTATAAATGAAAATTTTTGTAGAGAAACAACAATAATTTAAATGTAAAAATTAATGATATGGATATATGTTTCAAAAGGTTCAACTTAATAAATTTTCTGGTTAAGAAATTTTTAATTACACATTTTTTTTTTACGGAATTTTATTTGGTTTCAAATTTCATTAATATTTATGGCGTGTTTTCAATTATAAAATCTTTTTTTTTTTCTTGTCAAATCTCAGTAGCTCCAATTTAAAAAGCTTGAAATCATAGCGTATAAATTGCTTACATATTTACTTACATGCATACATTTACTCATTTGAGTTGATCATATTTTTCTGTCATTCAATCCATCAAGTCTGTATATAAATTACCGCTATTTAATATTTTGACATTTCCCCAGCGGAATTCGTTACTTCGATTTAACGAACAAACATACATATTTATGTATCTTTATACAAACAACAACCGGTCAAGTTAATGGCTTTAGTGAAAGAGAATGACTGTCTGCCTCAGCTGTGTGATTGAGGGCGGGTGTATGTATGTACGTACGTATGTAATATGAAGCAGGAAATATAAACATATGTATGTACATATGTGGCTATGTGTTCTAGATTTCAACTCTGTTACAAATTTAGTTTCCGGTTTTCGGTTTGCCAAGTAACATTTATCTTAATCTGGTTACCACTTTCGTCATAAATGGAATGATGATGATATCTACTAAGTAAAAGTTTATATTCAAATATGACTTTAAAATGGCAAATAAATAAAATTTAATTTCATATTTGGCAAACATCAAAGAATTATATATTTGATTTCAAATTTATGTCTGCGAAATTCTTGGCCTTAGTAATTTCATCAAAATTAAAAACAAAAAAAAAAAAACTTATTGAAATGCAATGTAAGCTTTTACTTTTATTAATCGACTGCGAATTTTGATTTATGTATTCCAACCAACCTTGCTTTTTTGGAAGTAAATTTTACTGCCATTACACTCACATGTTTTAAATATCTCAGAGTGTCACTGGTAAAGTGATCGGAAATGCCCATTTGTTATTTAATGCCTAGTGGAAATACAGCATTATTTGCAAGAAAAAATAACTCATTTGAAAAGATGTTTTCTGAACAAATTCGAGGCTGACTGTAATTTCGTTTATTTTTTGATTGCTGTAATTTTTTGCTTTTTTTATAAATTGCATGCAAAAAAAAAATTGTTTGCTTAGATTATTTTAGAAGTTTTTCAGCAGCAATGCAAAGCAGTCAAGTGTGATGTATTGCCATTGCTTTTCATTAAAAGCCTATGTGCGTTCAAGATAGAAGATGCGGTCAGGGAAAGTGCAACGCAGTTTTTTTTTTTTGGTTTTCCACGTCCAGCACCAAAAATGCATCTGTTAAAGATTTTTATTATTTTTATTTTTTTGCTTTACTGTTATACGAAAGCCAGCATACGAAAACCATTCGAAAAAGATTATAATATAAAGTTTATGATTGCCCATAATTACATAGCATTTACTTAAAGTATTATTATTATTATTACTAACAGTGTATGCTGAAATATGTAAGCAACCAACTACGAGCAAGTCGGTGAGAAAAACTTGCAACAGTGCAAATATGTAGCTTGTAATCGCTTCCTTGCTTGTGTGGGGGGGGGGGCATATTTGTGATCGGTTTAGTCATTTTGGTCACTGATGCATTTATGCATTTGACTTGAAATAGGATTTGGTGGCTGGGCAGCTGACTAATTTTTTAACTAGCAAAAACCGGCGGCTTAAAAGTATTTTTGTGTTGTTACTCCCTTCCAAAACTCACATGGCCGCATTCATAAAAAATAAAACTAATCTATGTATATATCGCGCACTTTCTTCAAAGGTATACTAATTCGATATTTACCTTATCTTATCAATTTAACTGAATTAAATTTTTTAAATAGGTGGCAGGCCGTTTCAAAAATATGTGCGCCAGTAAACATTCTTAAACCTGTTTAGTTTAACACCAGTATTGTGATATTTCATTTATTATATCAATTAAAATTAATACAAATTTTAAAATAGGTGGCAACGCCCCTCAAAAATATTTTCGGCAGTATACTTTCCTTAACCTCTTTAGTTTGATACCTATATTGCAATATTTAGTTTTTCTTATTAATTTAATTAAATTAAAATTTTGAAACAGGTGGTAACCTTCCACAAAAATTTTGTCGGCTGTGAGCCTTCTAATTCATTTTTCTTTTGACAATAATAATAATATTGCAATAATTAATTTATTTTATCAATTTGCTTAGACTGCAATTTTCAAGCAGGTGGCAACTCTCTAATTTTTTTTCTTCTGTATTTTAAGTTAGACCTCCAGCAATACATCGGTGAAAACTGCGGTCGATTCCAGGCATTTGTTTTCGGGTGATGCGCGTACAAACATACAGACGAACAGACAAAAATTCTGAAAAAAATAAATTTTAATAATAACGATTACAATTACAATTTTATTATATGTATAGATTAGATTTTTGGTACATATATTTTTTTTTCTTAGCTTTTATTAATCGCTTTCCATAAAAACACGAAAATCTTTTTTCACTGAATATTTTTAGCAGTTCTTTTTCAACTATTTCAGCGCTTTCTAATAGTGATTTCGTTTCTAAGTTTTGAAGAGCAAAAAAAGGGCAACAGCTGCATTGAATCTCTAACCTGGTCACCTCCATATTTTCGAAAACCACAACACTTTGCTTGAGCAAACAAATGTCTAAATAAAATCCAAATTAGTGCAGCTTGGAAATTTCTCAAAGCTTAGCTGATTTGCTTAAGTTGCTGCCTACAAATGCAGCTACAAGTAAATAAGTAAATAGATATGTTTGGTCACAGGTGGGCAGCGAAACAAAGCTGGTAATAAGCTAATAAAGCGCTTGATTACTTAAAACGTAAAAACTATTTGCTAAGATGTTATTTTCGTTGTCGTCTCCTTAAATGCTGCCAAATGCATTCGTCCATCCGCTGCGCCGCCGCACTGGCTGCTGTACGAGCAACCGAGCAAAGCAACCGTACGCCCGCCCGCCCTCATTTTTAAGTGCCGGAACAGCAGCGCTACCTATTAATTAAATAATCGTAAGCTGTCAAAGCGTTTGCCAGTAGGTGCTGCACATACAAATTTTTGCTAAGAAATATTTCTAGCCATAAATTTTGGAGCGTTGTTGAAGTACAAAAAATTTTAATTTAATTTTTTTTTGTTTGCTAAGCTGCTGCCTGCAGTTTCATAAAATTATGAAGTTTTCTTCTCGTCGCTTACATGATTGCCCACACGCTGCTTGCTGCACTTGCCTGCCACAATGTCTGCAGTTGCAAAGCGACTAATTTAAAAAAAAAAAAAAAATGATGGAAAAAATGCAGCACTTTAAATAAAAAATTATTAATTTTTCGCTGCTGCTAAAATGCATTTGGGAGTTGCTGCTTGACAGCTGACACCTGTCATTATGCGCAACACCAGTCATGCCGCCAACAATCGACCAAATCGCACACACACACATACACACACACACGGTGCATGCTTGTATTTCTGCATGTAAAATGTCTTCGTTTTCCTCCGCGCTCTTCTCGGGCAGTGTCATTAAGTATTACAAAATATTGTTAAAAACAATTTTTTTAGCTTAGCGGCAATAGCAATTTACTTACATATACATACACACATACATAGTGCATTTAATGCAACAGCAGCAACAACAACAACAACAACAAGAAGCCCAGCAACACCAGCGAAAATCATCACTGCGTTGTCTCTGCACCATATTTACCACTTACATAGATAGTTGCTTGTTGAACTGCCTTTAGGCGGTGGTCTGCTTGCCTGCGTGGGCGCCCGATTTTTCGTCGAATTTTACTGCATTTTTTTTTTTTGTTGTTGAAATTTTTGCATAACATTTTGACTAATGACACAGCTTGGCCGTCGATTGTCATAAAGTCACTCCTCTGCATGGCAGTTAACAGCAAATGAAATATATCAAAATTTAAATACTGGCCATGGTGTCCGACCGACCCACGTTTTTTGTTTTTTTTTTACTTTTATGTTAAGTACTAGGAGTTGCAGTAAACGAGCGTCATCGACAAAACTGCAATCGAAAATGGTTGCCCAAGTTTTTCATGTAATAATAATTAATAACTGTCACATAAAATGCGGTGATTTGTTGTTGGCAAAATGTGCAGATCTGTTGGTTTCAATTTTGTATTATTGTTGTTGGTGTTGGCTAGCCGCATTCGATAATTTGCGCTTTAATTGGTGTTGAACGTTAAATTTTGTATGCGTTTGCGAACAAATTTGTGTACATAAATTGTAATTCAATACTATTCGCGTAATTCATTCGAACGGCACGGAATCGGCTATGCTCCAACGAGCGTTTGCCACAGTAACTCCCCTGTATATTCAGAATTTACAAGCCTAATCTCATCCTTCGCTATATACCAAAGCTATAGAGGGAAATAAGAGTTATTTCAATTCTTAAAGCAAGATGGACTGCATACGGTTGGACTTCTGGGTCTATAGATCACGCGCTGCCTTACTTCCAAAATATTCAGTTGAAACAGTCTTGTACGAAGATGTTGGGGGGAAAGTAGCGGTATACAACAAATATTTCTCTTTTTGATATGAAAGGCGTCATTTACAGTTTTAACTTTATACCCGGCGTAGTCATCTACTGTACCCTCCACTCTTCACAACCCTTCTTCTAAACCTACACTGAGGGAAAAAAATATTAAAATCAAATAGAAACGTAATTGATCTTACTATAAACGTCAACGAAAGTACTGTATATTGGTAAATATTCAATTCAATTACGCGCATATTAAAATGACCGCGTTCGTACTGAAAAAGCATCCGTGAAGTGAATAATCAAGACAAAAACTAAAAAAAAAAAATTTATTTGCATGTTGCCTGCAGTGGAATTCGAACCCGACCATCTCCGGATATCAACAACTTGTGGCAATCATCTTTGCGCACTCAGCTACACCCAGCCATATAAATTTGCTTTCGAATGTTGAATATCCATCAACACCACAGCACGCGATTTGTACTATGTATGGATGTGTGTGTTGTCACCGCTCTCAGAGCGGCGCTCTGCATGCTTGGGGTGCGTATGTACACTTGCATATACATACTCAGATGTGAACAGTCAAATACGTGCGTAATAAATTTTATATGAAAATATTATTTTTAAATACGAATTTTAAACGATAATCAAATATAACATATTCATTTTTACTATGCATTATTTCCCTCAGTGTAAATCCCTTGGAAAGTTCAGCAACGCCTTCGGCGCAGGGAGTGAATGTGCTGAACCTGTTGCCCAGATTGTGCCTAGACTTCTCTCAGTCTTCTGCAGACGGCATCACACTCAATTGTAATATATATGGGAATGTCCATGGTCAGATCGCCAAACAAAAAAAAAATCGTTTGACCATTTTTCCAATCTATATAGATTTCGATTTTAGTCTACAGTGTCCTGTAAGGATACTAGCTTCCTGTTATACCCTGCACTTAGCCTATCGCTGTTCTAATGAAATGTGCCAGTCCCTCAAGGCGTTCCTCTACTTCCTCGTTTCCTCATTATTTTTAATGTCAAATTTTTCTACTTAATTTTCGAAAGTTCAAAGCTTTGAAAGTTTCAAATTTTTTATTAACCCATTAAAGTAAGCAAACTCTTATTTCTAAAGAATATTTGCCTAATACAATCAAACAAATTTAATACACTGATGTTGGGCATATCTGCTTTAAAGTCATGACTAATGACTAGCGTCGATTTACCTGTATGCATATAATTTTTATACTTTCTAAATATTTTCTGTACGCCAACGACGACCAGCGAGTGCTTTTACTCTAATATATGTAGTTAAAATCTATAGAAAGCTTGAAAGGCTTATCTCTGCTCACGACTGATTTAAAGCTCTTCACCAGTCTTTATAGAATGTAAAGAAAGCTTTAAAAAGCTCTGCACGCGGGAGAGACGGCACCCATCAGCGCTTTGAAGGCCTCCGACCTAAGCTCTTTTAAACTTTCTATTCGTTTTCTGTATTAATGATCAGAGGGTGACAATCAGAGAGAAAAAGATTTTACTCTGTGCTCAAATAACAGGGTAATTCTGGCAACTGTCTTTCAACTCACCACAGTCTTTCGAAATAGTAATTGAGAGATCTGCTGACAAGGAGGTCTTAGTGTTATGCTGATCGCCTTTTAGCAATCATTTGTTTAAAAATTAAATTAAATTAAAAAAAAACATACATTTTTCATTTTCAAAACAATAAAAATTAATAAATAAAAGTAAATAAAATTAGAAAAAGAAGAAAATGTAATCAAAAAAGAAGGAAATAGTACTTACAATTTAAATTATCTTTTTATAAGAAAGACAATAAAAAACAATTAAAAAAATTTAATAAGATACTAAAAATTAAAGTAAATAAAAAAATATTTTTTTCTTTTTAAAACAATAAAGTCTAAAAATTAAAAGAAAATCTCTTACCGAAATTTATTGAATCAGCTAAGTTTATAGTTATCGAGATTGATCGAGTTACTTATTGAGTTACTGCAACGTATCGAAATATTCAAATTCATCAATGTTTATCGAGTTGTCGAAATTTATAGACACAGAACTTAGTTGTCGAAATTTACGAAATCGAAATTTGTCGAAATTTACGAAATTTTATCGAACTATCAATATTTATTGATTTACTGAAATTTTTCCATTTATCAAATCGAAATTTTTGAAGATTTCAAAAGCTCTTCCGGTAAGCTATTTGCCATTTTTTTAGCTAAACAGCGTACTAAGTTAGGAAACCTCTCCAAGGGTCTTAAAAAGCTA
>NW_016169025.1:0-7766 GCF_001687245.7 Rhagoletis zephyria
TTATATAAGGTGGCATTAATATCACCGATGACAGTTAAAGCTTAGGTGGATTTTTATATCAGAATCTCATCTTTGTGAAAAGTGTGCAGATAGAGGGTATTATTGAATATAAGCCCTCGATGTTTAAAATATATAAAAATTTTATTTCAACGTATACAAAAAATAAATCTACCTGCGTTACAGCACGGCGGGAGACGGGGAAGGGGGACCGGGTGCCGCAGCGTAGCGTGACGTGGTGTGCGCGGGGTACGCTGACGCGGGCCGCCGCGAAGCTAAGCAAATTTAATGTTTGAAAGAGAAATAATGTCAATTGATTTTATTTCGTTTTTAAAAAGGTAATAATNATAATGTCAATTGATTTTATTTCGTTTTTAAAAAGGTAATAATGTCAATTGACTTTATTTCGCCCCAGGGTGGGAAATAAAGTCAATTGACCTTATTTCCTTTGATCTTATTACCTGTCACCTATTTGGGGTCTTCAACGTTTTAGCATATACATACATGCATATAAGGCCTTATCATGGGTTGCATTCGATTTTAGATCTTCGCTGGCTATCGAAGATCGAATGCGAAGTTCGTATCATAAGTTATGCAACCGTGTCGTTTTCGTTGAGTATAGAATTTTCTTTCGAACAGAATTTTGATTTCGATGATGTAGCGAAGTGTGAGAAAATTTTGAAAAATACTTATGTATGTATGTATGTGATTTTTTTGCTTGTNCTTTCGAACAGAATTTTGATTTCGATGATGTAGCGAAGTGTGAGAAAATTTTGAAAAATACTTATGTATGTATGTATGTGATTTTTTTGCTTGTTTTTTACTTTAGAGAGATACTATAAAATTTTTTGTTTTATTAATTTCATGCAGGTTTAAGGTCGTGAATACCAAACACAGCTGGTTTCACTTATGAAAGAAAATCCAAATACTCAGCGGACAACAGGTCTACAAACGCCTCTGTCTAAGTCGGGAGTTTTTAATAAATATTTAGACATATTTCTTAAATATGTACATTGTATGACAAAATATATTCTAAAGGCTCTATTTAAACGCTACTAAACGTTTTCTATTCCTGGCCAGTCCTCTAAGCTCTCATCACGTTATGAATCGTCGAGCCTTAACTCCGTTGTACTCATTTTTGCCAAGTTTTTATATTTTGTTTGCTCAATTTGTGAACAAAACAACCTAAACGAGCGAAATTCACAATAGCGCCATTCTTCATCGAATTAGCGTCATAGTACCAAATGAAAATTCGTCCGAACAGCACTTCCGACCACGGTCGAAGGTCGAATGCAACTCATAACAGGGGCCATAAATTAACTGCAAATACGGTGCGTTCTCTTTAAAGGTTTGATTGAAAATTGGCAGACAAGCAACATAGGTGGACCTACAATAAGATTAAAAATATTGCATTAAATAGTATTTTTTTTGTGCGGAGGTATACAGTTAATTTAAAAAGTTATGGGCTTTACGTTCACTATTTAAAATTTCTCAAATATGATGTTTTGCATTTCATCGATTATGCAAGCAGTTCCTAGTAGAGTGCAGAGACAGAACTTTGTCTGCCTAGAGAGACTCGCGCCACAATAGCCCAACTTCGCTCTGGCTACTGCAGCAGGCTAAACTCATACCAGAGCAGAGTGAATGCAGGAGTACCCAGCACGCGAGAGTCGCCACATGACTCACGGTACCTCTTCACATGCCTCCCGAACCCCACCCAACTAACGCCCCTTTCCCTTTGGATAGACCCAGTGGAATTCGCGCACTTCTTGAGCCTCCCCTTAGCTGAGCCTGACGACAACCTTGGCGGATAAGTCGAGCGGGGTTTAGTAGCCGCTAAAACAAGAACAACATAAGCGGAATCCCGTTATCCGAACCTTACTTGAAAAGTTGCATCAATAGACCTATACATTCGTGCGTAAATGTGTATTTATTCTAACAAATTATTTCTACATGAATAGCAAATAAATTGAAACGTGGAAATAAATATCGCAAGGTATTAAAGCGCAAACAGTCAACGACGTAGCGTAGACGTAGGTTGACGCAGACACGATCTATCTTATGGGATTCGCGTGTTAACAAAAACTCACTACCACATGGCGGTGACGTTGCCGTTGCTTCTCTCTCTCTATCAACAGTAAATTTGATATGCTGCTACGTACGTCAACCTACGTTTACGCTACGTCGTTGACTAACTGAGCTCTTACAGCAGGTCAAATCGGGGGTTCACAGATTGCAACAATCAATCTCATACAATACTTGCTCTTGACGTTTCAATGAGCGGTAACAACAGCGTGGAAAACGTATGAAATTATTACTTTATTTCGTGCCTCATCCCATTCGCAAACGAAATATAAATTGGTAATGTTGTATGTACATATTTATGCTTCAGTGTTGCCGTTATTGGGCTTTTCCTACCAAATTCTTGTGAAATTTTTTCCTTGATGTTTTTTTTTTATACCCGAGCGCACTTGTGCACAAGGGTATTATAACTTTGTTCACATAACGGTTGTTTGTAACAGGCAAAACGAATCGAGATAGATATAGACAAATGTATACATAAATGATCAGAATGAAAAGAGAAAGAAAGATTAAGCGATGACCGCCTGTCCGTCCGTCCGTCTGTGTACACGATAACTCGAGTAAAACTTGAGATATCTTTCGGGCGTAGGACGGATGGTATTGAAAATGAGTAAAATCGGACAATAACCACGCCCACCTCCCGTATAACGGTAGTTTTCAGAAATTCGAAAACTGAGATATTTTAGAAACTAGTGAAGCTTATTCACCCAAAATTGATATTTACAATGATTATTAGACGAAAAATAGGAGTATTATAAGTTTTTTTGTGAAATGGGCGTAGCCACGCTCGCTTATGATTACATGTGTATATCTTGGTAACCGCTTCACCAATTTCTCCCAAACTTGGAACAATTCTTGGCCTTGTTACAACATACCAAATGTTTAAAATTGGACAATAACCACGCCCACATCCCATACAACGGTAATTTAAAGAAATACGAAATCTTCAATAAATCAGTAAATACTGAAGCTAGTTTATTCAAAATTAATGCTTGTAATAATTCTTTGGTTAAAAATACGTTTATAATTAAATGTTAGAAAATCGGCGTGGTAACGCCCACTTATGATCACAAATATGTATCTCAGTAACCGTTCCATCAATATGTGCCANGTATCTCAGTAACTGTTGCATCAATATGTGCCTAAATGGGTACGATTATTGTGCTTGCCACATAAAAGCAAATCGTTCAAAACTATTGAAATCGGACTAAAAGTACGGTAAATTTCAGAAATGCTTGAAACTTCAATATTTCGAAATTTAAGGACGCTAATTTACTCAAAATTGATACTAACAACAATAAATTATTTGGAATTTCGGAAAATGGGCGTAATACCGCCCATATATGACTATATAAAATTATCTCATTTTGTCTAACTGAACGTTCTATCGAAGATGTTTAAAATTGGAGTAAAACCACCCCTGCTTACCATGTAGCGGTAATTTTCGGATAGGTGAAAAACATATATTTAATACCTGCGCCGGGTATTTAATGTTCGGCTCCGCCTGGACTTAGAGTTTCTTGCTTGTTTTGTTTTATTTTGTTTTGTTTTGCTTCCACTATTAGCTAAGCTGTGAGCGTTCAAACTTAGCATATGTTTCAGAAAGTGCATTAATTATTTTCGCGCTTTTCTGCTGTACAAAGTTTGTTTGTGCATGAATTCATTTGACGGTGCTACCAAACTGTGCTACCAAATTATCAGTGAAACAAAACAAATAGAGCGGATCATAAACTGAACCAGATCTCTATCAGGATCATATCGTTGTCGTTGTATTTTCGTGCAAAATTTGTATGCTGATCCCGATTATTGCCCAAGAAAACACAGTGAGACAGAGTTGCATTGGCTTTAATTTATCAAGTTTATTCAGTGAAATCGCTGGAGTAATTTGTTAGAAATGTTAACGAGTTTTCTTACAAATTTTTGCAGTTAATTTATAAAGTATATACACAATTATAAGTTTTAACGGTTTATAATGCATTTGTAAGGTTTAATGAACACGCTTATTAAAATTAAAAAAAATCGTAAAATTTCAAAAATTTCAAAATAGCTGGGGCAGATATTCTCCATGCTATGATTTTTTTTATTTGGTTGCGCACTCTTGAAACTTCACAGATATTTATGTTGTATTTGATGCCAACGTCCATTGCCTCTAATATGAACATTCTATTTGAAAACTACCCAAGGCTATTAAAAACAATTATAAATTTCTCGAGTGACAAAGAAAAAGTTTATTAATTTATTTTTATTGTAATTGATTCTGGAGCTCCATTGATTGAAATATGGCACACCGTCTTCAAAAGAGTCACAACTCAAAATAATACGTTTGTCAGAAAATGCGAAAAACTATTTCTTGGCACATGATAATCATATGGCTAAGGGCAACTTTACCTTAGTTTTTTTTTAACAAATTGTAACAAAAATTGCTGCAGATTTTGCTGAAAGGTAGATAAAAGCTCTGCGAACATTTTTGGCGTATAATCTCAAAAATGCCAAATTTTGAGTTGTGACTCTTTTGAAGACGGTGTACGATATATTCAAAAACAATGCTTTAGCATAGTGAAAAATAAAAATCGAAAGATCATCTCTTTTGCACCAAAGATATATCTAGCAAAATGCTATCGAAACATACAAAATTAATAAAAATTTATGTTCCCCTTGTTATTTGAACTTCAAAAGCGCACGACACGAACGTACGGCACGCGTCCGTCGGAAATGCTCATATATATTGTGTTTTTTTATCACTTATAAGAAACTAACCTTAAACCTGTTTTGTAATAACTAGACGCAGCGTGTGCATGCAATTTATGGATAATGCAAGACTAATAATATTTTTTGACAAATAATTGTATAAAAGTACTTCAAATCTATTCCGTACTTTTTACAGTAAACCATTAGTGCTAATAATAAATACATAACAAAAATATATTAATTGGTTTAAAAAATAGTTTATAAAATCCCTCGGAAGACTCGGACCACAATAGCCCAACTTCGCCCGGGCTACTGCAGCAGATTAAACTCGTACCTGAGCAGAGTAAACGCTGATGTGCCCGGCATGCGGAAAGACACCCCATGACTTGAGGCATCTCTTCGCATGCCCACTGAACCCTACTCTACTAACGCCTCTGTCCTCATGGACAGTGCCTATCGAAGCAGCACGCTTCTTGGGACTCACGTTAGTAGAGCTTGACGACAACGATTGAGGGACTAACCGATCTGGGTAGGGTTGCTGTATCCTCTACATAAACAACAACAACAACTGTATAATTGTGAACCCTAACCTCCGAATTCATAAAAATTAAGAAGACTTTAACTACTTTGTAACAGGCTTGTTGTGAATATTCGCATTCGCATTCGCAACCGCGGAGCTTCCGCATTAATTTTAACATTCGCATTCGCTTTCGCATTTGCAATAATCAATGCGGAGCTTTTGCGAATGCGAATATTTTGCAAGTGGACCGATAAAACGTATATGGCAAAACAAATTAAATATGTAGTCAATATTTTTGCCTGTGGTCGCAGGAGTATTTGTGTAACAAAACTGGTCAAATGTCATATTTATCAACTTTGATAAAAATGTCTTTAAAATATTATTTCTTAAGCTATATAACCGAGCTATCAATGGGCAGCCATAAAAGTTCCCACTTCTACTTGACCTTTGACGTACGTCAAAGAGAACATAGTCCTTTTAATAATATTTTTTTTCTGTGCTTTAAATACCTGCTTTGGCTTATTTGGTGAGATTATACGCCAAAAATGTTCGCAGAGCTTTTATCTACCTTTCAGCAAAATCTGGAGCAATTTTTGTTACAATTTGTTAAAAAAACCTAAGGTAAAGTTGCCCTTAGCCATATGATTATCATGTGCCAAGAAATAGTTTATCGCATTTTCTGACAAACGTATTATTTTGAGTTGTGACTCTTTTGAAGACGGTGTGCCATATTTCAATCAATGAAGCTCCAGAATTAATTACAATAAAAATAAATTAATAAACTTTTTCTTTGTCACTCGAGAAATTTATAATTGTTTTTAATAGCCTTGGGTAGTTTTCAAATAGAATGTTCATATTAGAGGCAATGGACGTTGGCATCAAATACAACATAAATATTTGTGAAGTTTCAAGAGTGCGCAACCAAATAAAAAAAATCATAGCATGGAGAATATCTGCCCCAGCTATTTTGAAATTTTTGAAATTTTACGATTTTTTTAAATTTTAATAAGCGTGTTCATTAAACCTTACTGTTTGAAATCAAAAGAAGCGCAGGTTTTGTTTCTTTAATATCGATTAATAAAGTTTATTTGAGCTTATACAATTTAATTGATAAGTATTTTGCAAATTAACACGAGGTCAGCTCTTGAGCGCAAAACGAACCCAACTTACGGAGAAAAAAATCTATCAAAAGGAAAATGTCAAAAACTGTGAGGGTGGCCGTTGCATGCTATGTGCTTTGCAGATGCAGGGTTGCTTCTCAACATTTCCCGCCCACCTCGTCCAACCTTTGCGACGAAATATCGTTTGCGACGGGTGACCGCCCACCGTTTGACTCTTCGGACTCAGTCTCTATTGGAAGCACTACCAGTTTCGATATTGCTCTCTTGAGGATTGAAGACTGGGTTCTTACGGTGGCTACTCGAACCGCTGCGTCATCGCCAGCGTGAACTTCGAGAACACGTCCCAACATCCATTGCGTAGGAGGAGCTCGCTCGTCTCGAACCAACACCAAGTTACCTACTTTTATGTTAGCTTTTGTGATCTGCCATTTGTGACGCGCCTGAAGTTCGTGCAAATATTCCGCACTCCACCTTTTCCAGAAATCCTGTTGCATTTGTTGTAGTTGCCTCCATTTTGTTAGTCGTCCCACCTTTATATCCAAAATATTAGGTTCAGGAAGTGCAATCAGTGGTCCGCCCACCAAAAAATGGCCAGGGGTCAAAGCCGTAAAGTCCGTTGGATCATCGGATATAGCCGAGATGGGCCTTGAATTTAAAACAGCTTTTGATGCCTGCTTCCCATACACCTCCGAAGTTTGGAGACCCGGCGGAATGAAATGCCATGATATGTTATTGGCTGCAACCGATCGTGCACCTGCTTCGAGTTGATTTCGGAATGCGACGAGGTCTTCTTTTAAACAGGCGTTGGCGCCAACAAAAGTTGTGGCACAATCGCTGTATAAGTCGGAGCAGTATCCTCGTTGAGAAAAGAATCTCCGAAGTGCCGCCAAAAACGCTTCCGTGGTCATATCGCTTACCAGCTCTAAGTGGATTGCGCGTGTACTGAGGCATACGAAAAGAGCGACGTAGCCTTTCAAGCTGCGAGCACCACGTCCTTTTGTGGCACGTACTTTAAAAGGTCCCCCATAGTCTAAACCGCTATGCTTGAAAGCAGGAGCAGGAGTGCATCGATGTACAGGCAAACTTCCCATTATTTGGGTTGCAGCAGATGATTTCTGTCGGAAGCATTTTATACACCGATGAATAAAACTTTTTATACAAGTGCGAGCATCAATTAGCCAATAACGTCGTCTGAGCGCGTGAAGAGTGACCTGTGTTCCGCCATGAAGCGTAGCCTCGTGTGCGTGTGAGATCATTAATTTACTAAAGTGACTTTCTTTTGGTAAAATTATTGGGAATCGTTCACAAGCGGGTAGCACTGCATTCTTTAGACGTCCATTCAAACGCAGAATTCCGTC
>NW_016169025.1:14204-18180 GCF_001687245.7 Rhagoletis zephyria
TCGGGCGGAGCCGAACATTAAATACCCGGCGCAAGTATTAAATATATGTTTTTCACCTTTCCGAAAGCTATCGCTACATGGTAAGCCGGGGTGCATCAATTTTGAGTAAATTGGCGTCCTTAAATTTCGAAATATTGAAATTTCAAGCATTTCTGAAATTTACCGTTATATGAAAAGCGGCCGCAATTTTAACGCGATTTCAATAATTTTCAATGTTTTGCTTCTATGTGGCAAGCCCAATAACCGTACCGAGTTTGGTACAAATTGGTGGAACGGTTACCGCCCATTTTCCAAAATTTGATCATAAACTTATTTCTTGANTTCAATAATTTTCAATGTTTTGCTTCTATGTGGCAAGCCCAATAACCGTACCGAGTTTGGTACAAATTGGTGGAACGGTTACCGCCCATTTTCCAAAATTTTATCATAAACTTATTTCTGAAAAAAAAAAATTGTTGCAAGCATCAATTTTGAGTAAATTAGCTTTAATAATTATTGATTTATCGAAGATTTCGTATTTCTCTAAATTACCGTTATATGGGATGTGGGCGTGATTATTTTCCGATTTTAAAAATTTTCGGCCTTTTGGTATGCTGTGCCAAGGCCAACAACTGTGCCAAGCTTGGTGCAGCGGTTACCAAGATATACACATGTAACCATAAGTGGGCGTGGCTACGTCCATTTTCCACAAATTTATAATATTCTTATTTTTCGTCTAAAACTCATTGTAAATATCAATTTTTAGTGAATAATCTTTAGTAGTTAGTAAAATATCGCATTTTTCGATTTCTGAAAATTACCGTTATATGGGAGGTAGGCGTGGTTATTGTACGATTTTGATCATTTTCAATACCATCCGTCCTACGCCCGAAAGAAGTGCACGTACCAAGTTTCGTTGAGATATCTCAATGTTTACTCGAGTTATCGTGTGCAAAGACGGACGGACAGACTGACAGTCACCGCTTAATCGATTTCTCTTTTCATTGTGACCGTTTATGTATACATTTGTCACTCATGAATTTGCATGTGATGTATTTGTCAAATAGCTTATTTGTGTTGATGGCATCATTTTTATTTTTATCGCTACGAGTTTTAAAGTGATGCGAAAAATATTCGTCACTCGCATTTTTAAAACAGAAAACTTGAAACAACCAAACTGCAAAGCTTTTTACGTCAAACTTCAAATTCAGGAACTGACAAAAAAAAAAGACCGAATCTAGATAAATTCCACGATGATAAACAAACAAGCAAGCAAAAACCTCAAGAAGTGTTCCACCGTCTCATTCTCTTCAAAGCCGGATGGGCAAATGGAGTCGTCATTTACGTCTATAACAGTCAGGTGATTGTGCCCCGTGAAGTAACGAGTCAGCAGTTCCGTCTTCTCAGTGAGAGGAAAAAACTAGATAGACCTTCTGAGATTGAAAGCAACATGAATTTTGCCCAGACAGGTGATTGTGCCCCGTGAAGAAACGAGTCAGCAGTTCCGTCTTCTCAGTGAGAGGAAAAAACTAGATAGACCTTCTGAAATTGAAAGCAACATGAATTTTGCCCACCAGCATCCACTCGATGGCTCCCAGTCATTGCTGAGCGAAGTATCCACCCAGCTTCTGATGGTGGCTTCGATGGTCGAGGAATGCCTGTCTAACCCAACTGTGGCCAAAGGGTCAGATGTCTCAATTCCAGGCACTCCCGAGTTGCCAACATAATTTAGACTTGCATTGCCGAGCTATTTTGGACTTACTTAGATAGAGGACTGACCAATGACTCAAGTGCAGCTTGGCTGTACCTGTAGACACGTAAACTCCTTCCCCTCCGCCTATTTTCCACCACGTAGTTTATGGGATTGCAAATAACTCAGCCTGGAAGACCGAAGCATATTTCTCAAGAGAAAAAGTAAAGCTTATCCCCATTAACTTCGAANTTGCTGAGCGAAGTATCCACCCAGCTTCTGATGGTGGCTTCGATGGTCGAAGTGGGGAGTGCTATAGCTGGTTGCGGATCGAGGAATGCCTGTCCAACCCAACTGTGGCCAAAGGGTCAGATGTCTCAATTCCAGGCACTCCCGAGCTGCCAACATAATTTAGACTTGCATTGCCGAGCTATTTTGGACTTACTTAGATAGAGGACTGACCAATGCAGCTTGGCTGTACCTGTAGACACGTAAACTCCTTCCCCTCCGCCTATTTTCCACCACATAGTTTATGGGATTGCAAATAACTCAGCCTGGAAGACCGAAGCATATTTCTCAAGAGAAAAAGTAAAGCTAATCCCCATTAACTTCGAGNCTATTTTCCACCACGTAGTTTATGGGATTGCAAATAACTCAGCCTGGAAGACCGAAGCATATTTCTCAAGAGAAAAAGTAAAGCTTATCCCCATTAACTTCGAAAAAATATACCAGATCCTGACCCTGAGTCAGTTTTGGAGCCATCAGTGAAGATTCGACAATGTACACGTACGGGCTCAGTGCTGGAATTAAAGCAGCATTCCCACTGAGGGAACTCTCTCTCTCTCGAGAATCTCTAGGCGTACTATCTTGTAGCATTAAAAAGAATTAAGTGCTCAAATATCTGCCGCCGGAAATTGTCGCATCGCCTCACTCAGTGTTATACCAACATCCATTTCTTTTTAGTCTGCAGGTGGCCTTTAAAGCTTCCCCACGTATTATGACAAAAGTGACGATAAGTTAACCAGTGCGTCAAGAGCACTATACACCACTCAAAAAAATTAAAGTTATGNTAAGTTAACCAGTGCGTCAAGAGCACTATACACCACTCAAAAAAATTAAATTTATGTAAATAAATAGGCTATCAAGCAACCATTTTGGTTCTTTACTATCAATACCAGATAAATTTTTANGTATTATGACAAAAGTGACGATAAGTTAACCAGTGCGTCAAGAGCACTATACACCACTCAAAAAAATTAAAGTTATGTAAATAAATAGGCTATCAAGCAACCATTTTGGTTCTTTACTATCGATACCAGATAAATTTTCGTGGACCCCACTTACAACATGTGGACCCCCATATTTTTTTCATGCCAACGTAGACCCGCCTGGACCACTTTGGGAATCACTGCTTTAAAGGCTCAAAATTATCCGCAAAATGACTTTGAAACGCCACACTTTTCTTTGAAATCATTAATTATCGTGCAATAAGCGTTTTCGTATAGCTCTAAAAATCACAACTACAACATTTGAGCATAGCCTCCATATCGAAACGTAAGACGTACTCTACGTCAAAAGTATTCGACAAAGTAATCAATGATTAACTTTCTTAATGGAAGTAAAGTCGACACTATCTTTTAATGTAATGTCCAAAATATCAAGAATTTTTTGATGCGGAATACACGAGGCTAAAAAATGAAAAAATCTGGTTCTCTTCGACTAGTACTAAATGGCATGGCGCAAACAAAAGTGGCCATTCAAACCGTTTTTCGTGTACTTAGCCGCGAAAAACCTCAATATCTTGAAGCAGTTGTAAGCTCGAGCTAGAGTTCTAAGCAGAAAATTACTTTTAAATTTGTATTCATAATTATCAAGTTCTTAATTTCTTTGGCTTTACATGTCAAATCGCAATTCTACTGAATTCATGCTACTTATTGAATGAAACAGAATGCATGCCATTTAAAAACCTAATTATAATCTACACGTATGTATATCGCACAGGTAACGTAACGTTATTTTTCTGTGACGTAACAGTCCGACTATTTTTTCCAAATATTTACCTCAAAATTAATTTTATCAGTTCAATAAATACGTAGTTCTTGAATTATATAAGGAGAACAGACTTTTTCGAGAATATAAAGCAGCCCTNTCAATAAATACGTAGTTCTTGAATTATATAAGGAGAACAGACTTTTTCGATAATATAAAGCAGCCCTAAAAAGCAGGGTTCGGATTTACCTCATTTTAGCCCCTCGCTAGCTCGTTAGTTTGCTCTGAGCTAGCGCAACTCACGAGCAACAAGCGAGG
>NW_016169026.1:0-18175 GCF_001687245.7 Rhagoletis zephyria
CCGATTTTTTGCTGGGTATCGACTTACAATGCAAGCCGCTGGTTGTAAATGCAATGCACATGCGTTTACACGTTGCCCGCAGCCAACCGCTAAATCCCTCATGTCGCCTCAAGTCAGTCTACCTTACCTTTCGGCACGCTGTTCGCCGGTCCAAAGTCACACAGTCGCACTGGCAGTCAGGTAGTCAGTCTGTCGTAGGTGCTCTTTGCTAGCTGGTTAAGTTTGCTTTGCGAATGACATTTCGACCGGTTTATTTGAATGTTTTTTTTTTCGGTTTTTTTATTCAGCAAGTTGACTAAACTTTTCGGCACCGGTGGTAGCATGCGCAGTAACAAAAAAAGCTTGTGCGCATGCGTGAATGCAAAAATTAAATGCAACCAAAAACACAACTCTGCTGGTTTTCACTAAAATTGCATTTTGCAATCATTTCCTTCGATGGCTTGTTATTTGTATTACTTCATTGGTGTCACTATTAAGTCATTTTGAATTGAGTCTTAATTGCATACATAACTATTTATGTATATGATTTTATACATATCTACATTTTATGTGCATATGTATAGATATAGATACATGTTGTACTTGCATATATTTTGACGGACTTTGGTACTCAAGAATATTTATAGCTCTGAAATTATTCGAACAAAAACTCTTTCCTTTCAAAGGCGACTACTGATGAGAAATACGTAGTTCAGTCGAAATACTTACCGGAGTCCACATTGAACTCAGCCCGAATTCAGCATATCGTTCTTATTATTTACATGTAAGACGAAAAAAACTTAATAGACCTATCTTCACTAGTCCACATTTGATAGATAAAACGAAACACCATTAATGCTACCAAACGGTGAAGATATCGGCAATCGCAAACACTCTCTTGAGTCCTTCGTTATACCACTACGAAGAGTGAAGAGAGAAGTGGAAAATGTTGTGTGTTCGGAAAGAAGTTTCGCTGCCAGCAGATGTCAGTGCCGGAGACCTCCACTTAAAATTTCTGAATGTTTGAGATGTTTCCACCTCATCGTCCTCTAAGCAGCTGCGACAGTGTAGATCCGGTGTGATATTTAGGCCCACCGCATTATTTACAATCTCACTGTCCATTCACCCAATAAAATGGAGAGTTGCGGCTTTGTGATCATAACGAGATCTGTTGACCGGTCTACCCTTGGCCTGAGAGACCTTGCAGTAACGTATTGCCTAGTTTTAGCCCAACCTTCGCTACGCTGACGCAAAGCCTCTCTGTTCAAGGGCATAAAGCTCTTTCAGACTTGCCAGAGTGTATGAACCCAAGTGCCTACGCCGCAATATAGTAAAAGCCGTGCAGTCCAGGAGGAAATGTTGAGATGACTCCACCTCGTCATCCTTCATGCAGCTGCGACAAACGGGGTCCGATAAGATATTTCATCTCACTGCATGAATCCCGAAAGGAAAATTTCCAGTCACTAGACTCTTTAGAATCGAGAGATCCGGCTTAGCGAGCCTACGCCCCCTTTTCACCTTCGGACAGAAATACCTCGGCTGGTGCACCGAGTAGTATTCAAACGCTATCTCAAGCGAATTAAGTCGTTCCCCAACAAGCTTCGAGCGTACGGTAAGTGAGCCCAGGGCTCTGATTGCCGCTTGGCTGTCTGTGTAGATATTAATCTCCCTTACCGCCATAGCGTCTAATAGCAGGCAAACGACTGCTTCCTTAATAGAAGCAAACTCCGCCTGAAATACACTACAATGATCTGGAAGCCTAAACTTAAGTTTGATGCAGAGCTTCCTGGAAGTAACCCCTCCACCGACCCATCCGTCGAGCTTCGACCCATCCATGAAACTTATTCGCAGCGCATATAGTCAAGTGAATTAATCGGACGCGACAGATATAAAGGTAAGGCATTTCCCGACTGCCTTAAGGCGCACCCTGAGCGCTCCCAATGCCCTGATTTCCGCTAAGCTATCACAGTAGATGCTCACCTTCCAGCGTCGTGCAATGCAATCTCTTTAACAATTATTTTTTGACTTTTATCTAATTACTCCTTAAATAACACTTTTTTCCTGACTTTTATTTTATAAATCCAAATTAACAATTATTTTTGATGTTTATCTAAATAATCTGTAAATAACACTTATTTTAGATTTTAATATATGTCTTAGATAACAGTTATTGAAAACTTTTATTTATAAAAGTCGTCAATTTAAATCATTCACTGACTTTTATTTTTAAAATCATACCTATAAAAGTCATTTTAGTATAAGTCGTAGTAAACTTTTGCTCTCCAACACCTTCTTAACTGCGAAAAATTATAATAACTTTTATAGGTATGACTTAAAAAATAAAAGTCGGCGACTGATTATAAATATTTTATTTTATAAATAAAAGTCTTCAATAACTGTTATCTAAGACATATAATATAAAAATCAAAATTAACTGTTATTTATAGATTATTTAGATAAAAATCAAAAATAATTGTTATGTTGAATTTATAAAATAAAAATTAGAAGTAATTGTTATTGTCTTTTTTTTTGCATAAAAATTACAAATAAAAATTTATTTTCAAATTTGATTCTCCGAGAAAAAATAAATCAATTAGTATGTATCACTTAGTTGTAGAACATTTCCTTCATAGTGAATTTTTCAAGAACAGTTTTCATCAATAACTATTATGTTCGGTCCCTGGCTAAAACACTTGAAAAATGCCGAAGTGGATTTTAACTTTAGGGCGGAGTTACTGGTAACTTCGGTTTCTGACAGCCTTAATTTCGGGATCTGCAGAAAAATTTTATATTTTCGCGAATATGTTACTAAGAGGGCAGTTAGTCAAACCCCACATATATGACTCGCTAATTTGATTTTCTGTCTTCAAGAAATACAATTTTCACGACTGGAAAGTTACTCAAAATCACTGCAACAAATAATCATTTTTGAAAAGCTGAATTTCGAAAGAAAGAGTTAGGGCCTTCTTATATTAAGGTAACATACAGATTGATAGATAGTAGTTGGTTTCATTCTCCAAACTGCATAAAAGCTCAAAAGCTAATAAACTCAAAAATATCAAACAGACAATGTAGCCTATTTGGATGTAAGTTTAAGTACATACATTACAAACATAATATTATATACATACATACATATATTTAGTATAGGTATATATATATGTACATGTTAATTACATTTGTGCTCCAGCTGTTGGTATGCACAAAAGCTCCGCCAAGTCTGTGGTGGTAATAAAAATGCATTAATGCAAATTTATGTTTGTTTGTTTATTTAGCTCTTCACGTTATCCCTTATTGCTTTTATAATCATTTTGTATTGTACGTTTTGTACAATGTACTTAATTTTTTATTGACTTTTTTTCCTCTTCTTATCTGTTTATTTGCAGAGGGTCGCGTGGAGGTCTCACGCGAAGGCAAATACCTGTCGACACTATCCGGCGCAAAGGTTTTGGGTGAATTGGCCATATTATATAACTGCCAGCGTACAGCGACCATTACTGCTATAACGGAATGCAAATTATGGGCCATAGAACGACAATGCTTCCAAACGATAATGATGCGTACTGGCCTCATACGGCAAGCGCAGTATACAGATTTTCTCAAGAGGTGAGTGAGACAAATTACGATTTTCGTTTTTGTACATTCTTTAAGATTTTTTTCTTTGTTTTTTTTTTATCAAAAAGGATATTTGTTAATATGTTTGTTTGTGAATGAAGTACCTGCTATGTACACTTTCGTATTGCCCTCCAATGCGGAAAAATAATGGCAAATTAAATAATTGTTTATTTAGTTTTTTTTTTTTTTTTAGTTTTTCAACGTTAAAGTTAAATAATGAAGGTACTTCATTAAAATGTAACGGCATCGAAATTCCCGAACTGTTTACTGAACTATCAAAATTTGTATTAATTCATTTTTTGAGTTTAAGTTCTCCAAATTTTTCAAAAGTTGTTCAGCACTTTCCATTACAACGTTCGAATAGTAAAAAAAAAGTTGGTTTTCTTTTCATAATTCAATTTTCTGTTATTTATTACTTTTTATTAGATCCTTTTTATTGTTTTCAAAAGAAAAATATACAAACATTTGTGTTTTTTTAATTTGATTAAATTTTAAAAAAACTATTGCTAAAAGGCGAAAAGCATTACGCTAATACCTCCTTGTTAGAAGATCTTTCAATTAGCCTTTCGAAAGACAGTAAAGAGCTTTGAGATAGTTGCCAGAACTGACAATTGCCTTACGAAACACTTTTGTCTTTCGAGAGACTATGGTGAATTGAAAGACGATGGCCAGTATTGCGCTGTAAAAGCTCACTCTGGTCGTCACTAATGTAAGCAGCAACGCTGTGCTTTAAAAGCTTTAAAACGCTACACCCACGAGAAATTTTTTGTGTCGTTTCTGATTATATAACAATGATGATTACAGGGAGCTTTTACTATTTTAAGTTTAAAGCAGCGCTTCTTCGAACGTACCTTAAATTTCTTGAGGACCACTTTTTCGAACACATTGACGATCTTGTTACTTTCCAAGTGGAAGCACTGACTTCCCTCGGAGCTTTATACCATTAATTTCGATTATTTTAGAACTCACATATATTTGAGTTTTTTTACGTCTCAATCAATGATAAATTGATTTCTGTAAAGGAATTCCGTCTGAACAGAAGTTGAAATGTATCAATCCTAGCCAAATACTCCCGCATATATCTCGTTTTCCCAAAGAATAATCCCACATTCCGACTTAGTAAGTGGACCAATGAGTAACCAGATGTTAATTATGGCTAATACGTAGTTGGTAGTAAGTTTAATACTTAATACCTAGTAGCTTGTCGGCAACTCCTCTCCAACTTAGATCGACGGAGGATTCGAACCCATTTTAGGGGTTCGTTTAGAATTTGCACTACTTAATTATATGTGTTTGAAAAGATAGCCAGGCGGTTCCGCGAATCCTTGTAAGCTAACTGGCATTTTCATAGACCCTCTTTAAGGCCGCGATTACTTCATACATACATTTGTATGTAAGTGCCTACATAAATTATTCTCATGCGCTTCGTTGGCGACCTCATTGGCAACCATTCTTACATTCTGTAGCGCACAACAGCACTGCACATTGTTTTTGTCTTTGTATATGTAGTCGCCATGTTGGGCAATGGCCCCAGCGATCACTTTCAGTTTTTACCATCGACAAGAGTTACACAACATAACCGCAATAACTTACTTAATCGTATCTCAGTATGTATGTACCTAAGTAAGCACAAGTACATATGTACATGTAAACGCACAATTCCTTCCTTCCACTAGACTTACCTTGAGCACTCAGTTGGAACGTCTTTTGCTGGGCAATCTTTCGCAGAATGCATGTGAATGGTCCAAGTGACTGACCCTCCCTACACGTACGAATAGGTACAATGAATATGCAATCCAACATCATATATATATATGATATAATTTACAACTTTACAATTACTTATGCATGTACAATGAAACATGAGAATATCACATTACAGGTGGAGGTGATATTTGAGCTTTGAGTGCAGCACCGCTGGTCATTGGCCAAAAAGGAAAGGGTTTTTATTTTTTTTAGTGTAAGCGCCTAAGACTATTTATGATTAAGCGGTTGAGCTGTACGTAATTGATACCTTAAGTATGTATTTGCGACAAAAATAAAATGTGGAAGCATTTATGTAAAATACTACAGTCACTCACTTAACTGATCATATTTTGAGTTGAGCAGTTGACATGGCCCATATCGTCAGGGGTACATACGTCTCAAACTCTGACAGGGTTAAGACGTTCGGCGTGATCCTGGAAAGAAAGGAAATTGTCTACATACACTGGTGCCTTTCTACTGCTCCATAACCTAACATTTTGCTTAGCGTCGTACGGGTTCTCCTTCATCACAATGATCTTTAGTGACTTCGAATTCATCGGAATGGATCCTTCTCTACCTACATGCCTCTCACAGGAGTAAGGGGAATTTAGGAAGCCTCTGAAAATGAATTCCAGTAAATATATTCACGGCTTGGTGGGAGTTCAGCGGAAGCATTGAAGCCAATGTTCGGTCAGGAACTCTCCATAAACTTCAAGTTTCAAACAGCGGTATCCGCCATAAAGAAGGCAGTCGGTTAGCCACATATGTACGTACGCAGTAACGATTTCAACGGTAAATACTATTTATACTTATGGTGCGATCAATAGTATACAGGGAAAGCACTGTCTCAGGTCACAGCGGCATTTCAGGTCGAGGTCGCTTCCACTGAGGTACTTTTGCGAGCTCCTCTCATTACCAGCGGCCTATCCTTTATGGTTTGAGCTTACTCAGTGACCGCTGACCGAAACCTCTGACATGAAAACAGACAAAGTGCTTCTGGCTGGTGATGGACCATACACTGAGGGAAAAAAATATTAAAATCAAATAGAAACGTAATTGATCTTACTATAAACGTCAACGAAAGTACTGTATATCGGTAAATATTCAATTCAATTACGCGCATATTAAAATGACCGCGTTCGTACTGAAAAAGCATCCGAGAAGTGAATAATCAAGAAAAAACTAAAAAAAAAATTTATTTGCATGTTGCCTGCAGCGGAATTCGAACCCGACCATCTCCGGATACCAACAACTTGTGGCAAGCATCTTTGCGCACTCAGCTACACCCAGTCATATAAATTTGCTTTCAAATGTTGAATATCCATCAACACCAAAGAACGCGATTTGTCCGGATAAATATGTATGTACTATGTATGCACGATTGACAGAAATTCTTGAGAATTCTACTCTCATTCTACCATTCTTGCTATGTGTGTATGTGTGTTTCGTCACCGCTCTCAGTGCGGCGCTCTGCATGCTTGGGGTGCGTATGTACACTTACATATACATACTCAGATGTGAACAGTCAAATACGTGCGTAATAAATTTTGTATGAAAATATTATTTTTAAATACGAACATTTTTAAACGACAATCAAATATAAAGTATTCATTTTTACTATGCATTATTTCCCTCAGTGTAGGTAGTCAAAAGAAATTCTTAAGCTGACCCAGCACCAACTCGCCCTACTGGTAGATGTCCAGAAAGAACACAACCCAATAGGAGATTAACTTTATCGTCTCCAACGCCCATCGCCGAAACTATTTGAAGGATTTCGCAAAACTAAGGTTTAAGCGCCGGGGATTGTATTTTGTTATAACTACCAAAAGAACTCCCTGGGGTGGACGTTCTGTTCAGTGTTGATATAATGCTCAATACTTGCCACTCAGCCGCCTCCATAATGATCACCTTTTTGAGGCACACTGTATGGAAGCACCAATATTTATTGGTGCTTGTACTTGGACAATGTATGTATAATGTGTATATATGGTATTTTCATATGCATATATGTATATAAATATGTAACTATTTGCACATTTGATCACCAAAAAGTGAAAATGCCTGCGGCAACATGAACACCACCAACCAAATAAACTGCCTGCCAGTCCACAGGTCCATCATTGCGCCACGCCATGCGGCAGTGCGTGTGGTTAGAGTGCCATTAACGCTAACAATTTTTCACTAATATGTTGTTTTTATGATAGCTGTTAATAAATGTTAATGTTTCTCTAATGCTGTCCATCAAAGGCAAGCCAGAAGTTGCATGGCAAGGCGTTGGACAGCCAGCCAGCTACCCGCTAGCGTTGTGCATTTATGGTTGCAACACGCATTGTTGACAAAGCATAGCTACATACATACATATGTATGTTCCTATATAGGAGTGCCGATGGAGGCATTATGTGCAGTCGCAGTTTGCTCGCAGCTCGCTTTTTTTGGTCGCTTATGCGACATTGACGTGAGTGTTGGCTGTCTAAGCTGAAAGGATTGTGTCAGCATTGGATGAGCTGCAGGCGGTTTAACGACAATTCGGCCAACGATCAAACAAGTCGTCGTCAAATACTAGCTAGCTTCTTATTATTCGTTTATTTACTTATTTTAATGTTTTTTTTTTTTAATTTTTTTGATTTTGCAAAGACTTTCTCCTCTGCGAGTTAGTGATGCGCGGAATAACACTGAAATGCTAAGCAGCTAACCATGCGGCAAACTGTTAGCCAGCAGCCAGTGGACTAAGTAGAAAATATATATGTACATATGTATGTAGGTACTCATATGATGTACGGTGACGAAAATATAAATAGGCACGCAACATTTTAAGACCGAATTTAAAACTTTGTACAAAAATTGGGAAAATTAAAAAAATTAAAAAAATATCATCAAATTTTCGAACTGTTTTAAAAAGATTTTTTTTTTTTAAATTTTGATATGCAGTCTTTATATATAGTGTAAATTTTGAAGTGTGTGTTTTTTGGCAATTTTTATTTTTTTGCCAGTTCGAAAATTTTTTATATGGAGCAAACAAACAAAAAAATTACCAAAAATTACTATACTAAAATTAAATGGGCTACAAAATTGCATACTCCAAATGTTTCTAAGAAATCCAATTAAAAAGCTCGAAATTTTGATTAAAATTTGTCGAATTTTCTTAATTTTTGTACCAGGCTTGAAATTCGGTCTTACATAATTTTTGCTAGACAACCAGTTATACTTATATAAATAAATATTAAATAACTAAAATAATAATAACTAAAACTTGTTAAAATGTCGCGTACCTATTTATATTTGCGCCACTGTATGTATTCATATGTACTTATGCATGCAATGTAGCCCGAAGAAACACGGCAGCGGTCCGGTTAATGACCGTGAAACTATTTTTGATGTTTTCCATATGTTGGCGAAAAATTACAATAGAGAAAAAAAACTATGCAAAATTGAACTGCATTAAGCGTTAAATAGCGCTGCAAATTGGCGCAACATTGCGACGACAAGTTCGACACGTTCGTCAGTGAAGCCACCGCGCGCCACACGCTGTGCACAAGTTCAGCAGGCTCATATCTAGCTTCGAGCCAGTTTTTGGTACTTAAATATGCCTTCATATGGATTTACTTCTCTGGTACCTACCGGTGCAGGAAATTAGGTGCATTAAACTTGTCCAACTCGAGGCGATCAGACCGCAGCAGCAATCAAATGAACCATAACTTATAAAAAAAAAAGTAGTTAAAAAAACCAATTACCTGCAACTAACGAAATTAGTGAAATTAAGTTGTAAAATTAATATCTACGAGTACATACATACATGCATAAATGCAGTTATGGCAATATTACAATTTTTTAGGTTTTAATTACATATTTAATTAAAAAAGTTAATAGATAATGGAAAACACATATATGTATTTTTATAGCATAAACCCAAAAGTGTATGTAAGCTCTTTGTCGCTGACTGTGCGCTTTGATGCAAAAAGTCGTAAAAATATAATTATAAGTTAATTCAAAATAGTTGTACTTTGTCCACATGTAGTTTTTTTAATANCAAAAAGTCGTAAAAATATAATTATAAGTTAATTCAAAATAGTTGTACTTAGTCCACATGTAGTTTTGTTTTAATGTTTTAATACATTTATATAGATTTTATTTCTTTGCACCACCGGAGCTAATATGTATGAAAAGAAGTTTTTTTTTATTAAAAACTGAGTACGTTTAGTCCTTACGCTCGAAAAAAAGTGAAGCGTCCTAGAATAAATTCCACATAGAAAAATTTGCAATGAACGAGTAGTTATTTTCCTACACACATACATAGTATATATTTAGTAGTGTTGGGAAGGATCGAGTACTTTTGAGGAACGAGTTCTTTAGTATCGATACTTTTAATAATCGGGTATTTTTGAGAGTACTGAGTCCTTTTTTTAAATACTTATATGTACACGTGTTGGTAACATTTCAATGCTTAGTGTAGAAATCTCAGCAGTTTATTCAGATTAAAATATTAATCCAAAATTGCGTCAAATGAATGGCTAACTTTACTGGGCACAAATATTGAACTTGAAAGCTACATATATGAACTTCATATTGAGTGCAATCATTTCTGAATACCAGTAAATATAAATAAAACTCAGTACTTTTAAGTATCTATTCGTCACTTAATACTGAGTACTTTGAACCGACCCTGAGTGCATGCATCAAAGTGATGATTGGAATAGAATATTTTCAAGTACCAAGTACTTTCGAGTTCTTTCAAGTTCTGAGTACTTTCGAGCTCTTTTGTGAGTACTGAGTACTTTGGAGTACTCAGTATCGATACTTTTAAAAATCGGGTTCTGTCGATCCTTTTATCAATCGAGTTCTGAGTACTTTTGGTATCGATACTGCCCAACAAGTGTTTTATAAAAACGTTTGCTCCAGTCTTCTTTTCCGCTTTTATGTCACAAAAGGAGCATTGCTTTCTTTTATCCATTTTATTAGGTATTTACCAGAGTACGCAATTTCTTTATCGCGTATGCGTGTTAGTCTTGCGCTCGCCAAGCTCACACTAGGCCCAATCATCCAAGAGTGTACCGCAGGAGGACAGAGGCGTCCCTAGTTGCTCCTTATCTGGGGATAACGTTTTAAGGGTGCCTTTCCTACGCCAGGTCATCAGCCACGCAGTTTACCGCGATATCACTGTGACCCTGAACCTAAACTAGTCGAAGTACCTAAGAAGTACTCTGACGCGATGGATAAAGAAGTCAGATATTCCTTTACCGATTTCTAACGCACCATCACACCCTTTGTCAGTGAGTCTACTGCTTCCTTGGTGGTAGCTATTTCCACCTGAAAGACACTGCAGAAATCCGGAAGCCTTAGTAACCCCGCCGAAGCCAGTCCTCTCTTATGGGAATATATGTAGGTAGAGAAGGAGCTTCTGGGAGGCATTTCGGAGGCGCTTTAATCTATGTGTTCACGGCAAAGTCAAAGCCCAGAACTCCAGAGTTTTACCAACCGATTTCCTATAGCCTAATAGCAGCTCGTGCTGCTACAATTCTGTATTGCAATATCCTCAGGCGCCGTGTTCAACATGACGTTAAGCGCCAGTATAGGTGTGGTTCCTAAGGCTCCACTAATTCCTGTTTTAAAAGTGTAGCGGGTTCCACCAGACAAGGGCTCCGTTAAACAAGATAAGCTTAAATCTGGTTCCATAGAGCTAATGAATTATTTTGGGCGAGGAACCTTACCTTTTACCGTTAGCTCCCCTACAGCAGTACAAGACAACCGGCGCCTTTTTACCCTTTCCTCAATGTTAGGTTTCCACTACAGCTTCCTATCCAGAATCAAGCCTAACTAATTAACCAGAACGGGTATATTGTACTTCGTGGTAGACAAGACCAGTTCCGTTTTGCTGGGATTAAGGTCGAGGCCACCGTTGATCGCCCAACTATTTACCTGCTGCAGATAACCTTGAGGCAGAAAAAGGGGTGTATAGAAATCGTCTCTTGACCAAAAGACCCACATCATCTACATAGGCGATCACCCGACATACTACTTTTTCCAGTTCCTCTAGAACGTCATTTACAACCACAATCCAGAGCAGGGGAGGGAGAACACCACCTTGCGGTGTGCCCCTATTGTATCTGCGCTGAGTGCAGGCGCTCAGTTCTGTTACAAAGTAAGCTGTAGATATGCCTTATTAGGTTGGTTTCAACACCCAGATAATGAATAGACTATTTCCTCTGGAGTGACATTGTTGAAGGCCTCCTCGATATCTAGGAAGGTCCCTACAGCGTGAAGGCTTCCTCTGAACACTTTAGCAATGTGGTGGGTGGTTTCCACCGACCTTGCAATATTATGTACAGGTCTATCTATCTCTCTAGCGGTTTTAGCAAAAACGAAGACAGACTGATAGGCCTAAAATCCCTAGGAGAAACGTGAGAGCCGGTTCTCACGCAGTTCACAGGCATCGTAATATGAAATGCGGCAAATGAAAGCTGACATCACATTCTGATCGGACAATGAATTAGCCATTCCATATATTTTGTATTTCTGATGAAAAATGAAAGAAAATAAAGTTTTAACAGGAGAAAATTTTTAAAAAGAACAGATTGTCAATTTTTTGCACTTTTGTTAAAGCCTGTTCTATTAGAAAAAAATTAAGCTACTAATGAAGAAAATCGATGGATAAATAAGGAGGTAATGGGTGGTCAAATGAAAATGCGCAAGAAATTTTTGTGCGAAAAATAAGCAGGAAAGAATATTACTCGTACACTATGTACACTCTTTCCTGCTCATTTTTCATACAAAAATGTCTTGCGCATTTTTTTCGCCACTAATTCTTTTTTTATTTATCCATCGATTTTGTTCATCAAGGTACTAGATTAAGATAACAAAAATTTACACAGAAACTGTTATTTTTTAAATCTTTCACCAGTTAAAGAATCATTTTTTTTTATTCATTAAAAAATCTGAAATTATTAATTAACATCTCAGAAACAGTCCTACTGGAAAGTGATGTACAGTGACTCAAACAAATGACCACGTGTTGATTTTCTTCAAATATTCGGAATGTCTTTCGAGATAATTTTTTTTTTTTGTTATTTTTATTTATATAAAAATATCGTCTAAGCTTTAACCAATACCGTGTAAATCACAGTTTCAAACTCTATACAAAATTTAGGAAAATTCAACAAAATTCATCAAAATTTCAACAAATTTGTATCAAAATTTCAACTTTTTATTGTGAATTTTTGCAAAATTTTTGCGTATGCAGTTTTATAGCCCATACAATTTTAGTCAAACGGCTAAAAAGTCGCGTTGATTTTGAATTTTTTTAGGCTACTTTTTCAGGTTTTTTTAATAAAATAAGCGTATTTTACAAAAACTTGCGTTGATATTTTGAAATTTTGTTGCTGACGGTCTCCCGCGTTTTATTTCATAAGAAATTCATACTTATATGAAAAAAGTTCAAAAATCCGTCACCAAAAAAGAAATCTCAAAATCAACGCGATGTTTTAGCCGTTTGAAACTTGCACTTCCTTAGACTAAATTTTCATACCCAAAAATTTTCTAGAAACTCAGAATAAAAAGTTGAAATTTTGATGGAAATTTGTTGAATTTACCAAAATTTTGTATAAAGTTTGAAACTATGATTTACACGGTTCTGGTTAAAGCTTAGAAGATATCTTTATATAAAAAAAAAAAAAACAAACAAAAAAATTTTGCGCGAAAAATATTACGAATATTTGAAGAAAATCAACATACGTGATCGTTTGTGTGAGTCACTGTATATGCGGTTTATGTACGATTGTTTAATGTTAGTTCGTACGATGTTCGTGATTAAGTGGAACTTTNTTAGAAGATATCTTTATATAAAAAAAAAAAAAAAACAAACAAAAAAATTTTGCGCGAAAAACATTACGAATATTTGAAGAAAATCAACACGTGGTCATTTGTTTGAGTCACTGTATATGCAGTTTATGTACGATTGTTTAATGTTAGTTCGTACGATGTTCGTAATTAAGTGGAACTTTTTTTTTGTTTTAAGCTGAATGACGGTAAATTTAAAATATCTCGAAAACTTATCCATAGAATAAAAAATTAAGCCGATTTTCAGAATCAGCGGGCAATTCTATACTACATATAGGAATTGGATAGTGACATCCACTGAACATTTTTGCTATAAACCAGTGTTATTATTATTAGTTAACACACTTTCAGCATTTAACTAAAGATTTTCAAGACACAAATTTTTAGTTAGCTGTAAAAGCGGTGTTGTTTTTATTATAAACTAATTTTTATTATTATATCTTCAATAAACTTGCATTTTCACTTTAAATTTCCAGTGTTCCCATCTTCAAGAACCTCCCCGAGGATACGNCAGTGTTATTATTATTAGTTAACACACTTTCAGCATTTAACTAAAGATTTCCAAAACACAAATTTTTAGTTAGCTGTAAAAGCGGTGTTGTTTTTATTATAAACTAATTTTTATTATTATATCTTCAATTAACTTCCATTTTCACTTTAAATTTCCAGCGTTCCCATCTTCAAGAACCTCCCCGAGGATACACTCATCAAAATTTCAGATGTGCTCGAAGAGACCCACTACCAAATGGGTGATTATATTGTGCGTCAAGGCGCACGCGGTGATACCTTCTTTATCATATCGAAGGGACAAGTGCGTGTGACGATCAAACAGCCCGACACGCAAGAGGAGAAATTCATACGTACGCTCATCAAGGGTGATTTCTTCGGTGAGAAGGCGTTGCAGGGGTGAGTGCGAGTACATACGACAGCCAACAAAATTATGGCAAATATTTATGAAAATTGCTGCAATACATAACAACTAATTTCAAAATTATGCGTTTTTTTTTTAATCATTCTCTTTTTCGTTTTTCGCACAGCGATGACTTGCGTACAGCAAATATTATATGTGATTCAGCCGATGGCGTTACTTGCCTGGTGATCGATCGAGAGACGTTCAACCAACTCATTTCGAATTTAGATGAAATTAAGCATCGTTACGATGATGAATGCATAGTAGAGCGTAAAAAGTAAGTCGACGAAAGTGCAACATTGCGCTAATCCGCTGCGCTAATTCATGCAGTGCCGCCAACATGCATTTGCCTCTGATTTATTTTTTTTGCTACTAATTTTGCACTCTTTTTCTCTCACTTACTTGCGTAGAATTAATGAGGAATTCGATAATGTGAAACTGACCGACTTGCGTATCATCGCCACACTTGGTGTTGGTGGTTTCGGTCGTGTCGAACTGGTGCAAATTAACGGTGATAATAGCCGCTCGTTTGCGCTGAAACAAATGAAGAAGTCACAAATTGTCGAGACACGCCAACAGCAGCACATTATGTCCGAAAAGGAAATTATGGGCGAGGCGAATTGTCAATTCGTTGTGAAATTGTTCAAAACATTTAAGGATCGCAAATATTTGTATATGCTGATGGAAAGTTGTCTAGGCGGCGAGTTGTGGACAATATTACGCGATCGTTGTAAATTCGATGATGCCACCACACGCTTCTACACCGCCTGCGTGGTGGAGGCTTTCCAATATCTGCACTCACGCAACATTATCTATCGTGATTTGAAGCCGGAAAATCTGTTGCTCGACGAGAAGGGCTATGTTAAGTTGGTGGATTTTGGTTTTGCTAAGAAATTACAATCGGGCCGCAAGACGTGGACCTTCTGCGGTACGCCAGAGTATGTAGCGCCTGAGGTGATATTGAATCGGGGACATGATATTAGCGCCGACTATTGGTCGCTGGGTGTGCTGATGTTTGAGCTGCTAACGGGTGAGTGGAATTTGGCGTAAATGTATTTTTAATTGATTTTAATATTTGTTTTTTTTTTTTTTTGTTACTTTCTGCAGGCACGCCACCATTCACCGGTTCGGATCCAATGCGTACGTACAACATTATCTTGAAGGGTATTGATGCCATCGAATTTCCGCGCGATATTACACGCAACGCCAGCAACCTAATTAAGAAACTGTGCCGCGATAATCCAGCTGAGCGTTTGGGCTATCAGCGTGGTGGCATCAGTGAAATACAGAAGCATCGGTAAGTGGTGATGTTGGCTGCAAATTTTTTTGATATTTTCTTTTTTTTTTATTATTGCTGATTCCATGAACGTATTGGGTCGTTAGCTGAGCGGGTTTGAGTGAGCAGGTGAAGAGACGTGTACGTCGGGGTCGCGTTTCGATAAATATGGGTTCAGACGCCTGCATTAACCAGACGTTAATTAGGTCAGCTGTTAATATAATAATAATATAATAGATTGGCGCTTACACATAGGTTAGTGTTTGGCCGAGCTTCTCATTCGACTTGTGGCGTGCGCCTTGATGTAGTCACACAAAGCGGAGGGACCTACAGTTTTACGCCGACCTGATTTCATGGCAGAAATTCACTCGGAGGTTTGCCATTGCCTGCCGAGTGATGACCGCTGTTAAGAAAATCCCTTTTTTCTATATTTTTTGCGATGTTGCTTTGACCAGGGCTTGAACCCAGGTGCTGATGAATGAAAGCGCGCGCTGCTTACCACTACACCACAGCGGCCGACCAAGCTGGTCAGCTGTTATGCGCTCCAATAACGTCTTTCGCGTCTCCGAAGGTGGTGTAGAACTCTCTGTGAATATCGTTTACGGCTTATCCACATTTCGTCACGTTTAATAGTTAAGTCGCTTCAACCCTCCAGTTTGTTTGGACTAACTGACAAATCTGCTAACGAGAAAGCCTTCAAAATGAATAAGTTTTTTTTTTTTATTTAAGTAAATAAAAAATGTATATATTTTTCTTTTTAAATCAATACAAACTAACAATCTAAAATTTATTTAATTAAAAAATAAAAGAAATTGAATTTAAAAATTCAATGAAATTAAAAAAATATATATTCAACAATTTTATTGCTGAAATTAATTATTATAAAGGCCATAAATAACAAAAAAAAAACAAATAATTAAAAAAGTATTTTTTTTTAATATCTAACATTCAAAAATTAAAAGAGAAGTACATTTAAAAAAATCTTTATAAAAAGGGAAAAACCAAATATGTTCATAAAAATGCAACTAGATTTAAAAAAAAATATTTTTCTTCTTAAAATAATAACATCTTAAATAAAAAAAAAATACAAAAAAGAAATAATTAAATAAATTTCTAGAAATTAAATTAAACTAAATTAAATTAATTTTTCTTTTTTCTTTTTAAAATAATAAAATCTGATAAATGAAAGAAAATTACATTAAAAAAATAAATGAATTAAAAAAACTCCCTATGCCTAAAAATTTTGTTTGAATTAAAAAAATATGAATTTTTCTTCTTTAAACAATAAAATCTAAAACCTAATGAAAAATTAAATATAAAACAGAAAACTACAAAAACGAAAAAAATCAAGTGTTTCTAAAAATTAAATGAACTTAAAAAATATTTTTCTTTTTAAAACAAAAAATTTTAAAATTATAAGTAAGTTATATTAAAAAAGCATAAATAAATACATTTAAAAAAAGTTTATTTAAAAAGGAAAACAAAAATATGTTCATAAAAATTTAACTAGATTTAAAATATATATTTTTCTTTTTAAAACAATAGAATGTAAAATTAAAAAAAAAAATAAAATTTAATAAAAATTACAAAAAAAGAAAAGTTAAATAAGTTTCTAAAAATTAAATGAACTTAAAAAATAATTTTTCTTTTTAAAACAATAAAATCTGAATATTTTGAAAAAATATCGCATTTAAAAAAAATAAATAAAATAAAAAAATAAAAAAATTCCGCTGCCTAAAAGTTTAATTGAATTAAGAAATATATATTTTTCTTTTTCAAACAATCAAATCTAAATTTTGAAAGAAAATCGAATGTAAACAAAGAAAACTGCAAAAACGAAAAAAATCAAATGTTTCTAAAAATTAAATGACTAAGAAATATTTTTCTTTTAAAACAATAAAATCTGAAAATTAGAAATAAATTACATTAAAAAAGGGAAAAAAATAATAAAGTTTATTTAAAAAGAAAAAAATAAATAGTATATATAAATAAGTTTATAAAAATTTGATTATATTAAAAAATATATTATCCTTCTTAAAACAAAAGAATCTAAAGATTAAAAGAAAATTATATTGAAAAAAAAGAAGATTACAAAAAAGGACAAAAATTTAATAAGGTTCTACAAATTAAATGAACTTTAAACACATTTAAAATCTGAAAACTAAAAAAATACATTAAAAAAGAAAAGAATATAATTAAAAAAAGAAAAATTCCGCTCGACCTCGGTCCCAGTCGGCTATTGCCCATTTTTGGAGCAGCGACAAGTGCTTTCTGTCAAACGACCTTTTTACCATTAACCTTGGCAAAGGAACTTTTGTTGTATGACTTTCGTACCAGAATGAAAAAAAAAAATCTTTCAAACCATCTTACCTATCTACTGTCTTTCAACTGTCTTAGAAAAGACTTCCAATTACATATCTTAGCCAGAGGTCATCAGATCAATGTCTGCAGGACCTAGTTACTACGACTGGTCTTAAAAGTATTTAATTAGTAACTTATTTACTGATAGAACTTTTGACTCTCATTTCTGCTTTCCAACATCTCAAGCTCTTCGCGCTCACGAACTTCTGCCTTTATTTTTTCTCTTCCACCCTGCTTTTCTTTCGGTATCCTAGTTTAAATCCCCGCCTCTGAAGCAGTGACGATCAGAGAGCTTTTACTCTGCACTCGCCTTTATGAAATCTACAGAAAGCTTTAAAAAGCTTCTCTTGCGTTTCATGTTTTAGTCGTGACTGCTCTAAAGGCTTTTCCGAACTTTATAGGGCCTTTAGTTTAAGAAGAGATGATTGTAAAGATGTTAAAAAATAACTTTATATTTT
>NW_016169027.1:0-11252 GCF_001687245.7 Rhagoletis zephyria
CCATTTATTTATTATGCAAATTCAACGCGCCCAAAAAGCAGAACGTGCAACCTTAGGCGCAAAATGACGGCGAACAAAAACCAAAAAGACATAAAACGCAGAAAACGAGGAAAAAGGCACAAAATGTACGAAAGTGAGACAGCAATGCCGCCAGCTGAGATTTATGCGATTATGCAATGCCAAGCCAACAATTTGTGAATGGCGCAAGCGAAACCGGCAAATCCACGCGGACGCCTTGAAGTCGCTTATGCAGAAGTGTAGATAAACGCGCTCAGCTGAAATTACGACAGGCACAGAGCAACGCACGCGGTCACAGACACAGACCAACACACACACATTTACTACTCACATTTATGCGTTGAAAAAAAATTCCACAAAAAGGTTATTACTGCCATAAAAGGGACGGAAGAGTAGATAGCCAGCTTTCAAACAAAACTAAGAGCAAATGAAAAGCAGCAAAGGCATTTGCAGTTTGTATATATGTTGATATGTGTGTGTGTATATATGCGAAGGGAGTATAATGAAATATGTTTGTTCATGCTCAGGCAGTGATGAGACCAAATTTAATTTAGGAAATGAGTAGGCAGCCTTAATGTAAATTAGTAAGATTGCAAGCTTTTGTGGGGATATGAGAGTGAGTGCAAGTTGAATGCAGTGGGTGTGGGCTTTTCGGTAGGAAATACCATTTAGTATTAGTTCCTGAAACGAGCTATCAAATTCACTGTAGTATTAATTTACGTTTCTAGAATTTTTTGTTTTAACTGCATTGTTAATCCTTTGTCAGCAAGAATTGTGGTAGGCAAATTGTTAAATTTAGAGCTTTGAATTTGGAAAATGTGCCCCTGCTGGTGTTACAATTATTATTTGCTATACATCAGCTACATATTTCCGTTTCTAATGGCGTGGCCTGCCTCTTTGTAATAGCTATTTAATAAGAAAGGAAGGTATTTCCACCAGTGCATCAACAGCAGGACTTCTGTTAAACCGATAACAGTTAACCCTCTGGTTGGCCTAAAGCTACCGACGTTGTACATGTTTTATCAAAACTCCACAAAATGTCAACAAAAGCAACTTAAAAGCCTCTTCGAAGTGTTTGGTAAGCAATTTGGTACTTTCTAAGAGCCCGTTGCGTTTTAGTTGACTTCTCTAAGAGGGTTTTAAATAACTTTCTTTTTTTCAGTTGGTTTGCTATGGTTTTGGTATTTAATCTCCAATTCTCACTCTCCGATTAATGCACTATTTATTATTATTTTTTATTTTTTGTTTTTTTTTTTGTTGCTCCTATTTCAGCAAATATTAAGTGAATTCCTCCACACACACACTTTCACCCAGCCTGCTCGTTTGTGTAAACACACCCTGAAATTTTATACTCAGATATTTGTGCAACCTATTGCCTGTAGTTCATATAAATAATCTATGTATAATAAATCGTTTTGCCAGCGTCGACAGTTTCGCCATAATTCCTAAGTTTCAATGCCAACAAGCGACATTTTGACACTGGCACACTCATACCCATGCTCAACTGGGGGGGAGGGGGGAACATAAAAAACCGAACGCGTGCATATTTTTGCGATCTCGCCCACGCTTTTATCGTCTTTGAGTGTCCATAAATAACGCACTTGAAAAGGATAATGTCGCTTATACATAGTTAACGATAGGCGGTAGGGCTGCATGTAACATAAAAATAACAACTGTCTGACATGTGCCACTTAGCTACTTACATACATATGTACATATAACAATGGAAATTCTTGGTGATACTAACTGATGTCTTCCCCTCTACTTTCTTGTAAACTTACCAGACCTTAACAAATTTATGAAAATATATGTAGCTGTACTAGTAAATATACCAGCACAAATAAATTGCCTGTCTGAGTAGAGTTTCCCNTTTTTTTTTTTTTTTTTTTTTTGTGTAACAGCTCACCAATCTCCCAATTTTCGGTATCAAGTAATCATAAACGCGCGCGTAAAAATCTGAAAAAGTCTACTAGAACAAATTGCGCAAATTGCTAACAGCCGCTAAAAGGCATCAAACGAAAGTAATAATTTTCTATGACTGGGTTTTATGCGCTGTCGCTGGGTTATTATGGTATTGGCCAGCAGCTAAATTGGGATTTATATAATAAGCTCATGAACAAGCATACGCACATGCTTGGAAACTCTTTGCAAAAATTCATCTATGTACTATATGCAAATGTCTGCTCTTTTAAGTTCCTGTTAGACGCTTCATCATTTATCATGTGGAATCTTTATTTACATATGTATGTACATACATACATACATTCAATATTTCTGTTTTCAATTTTGTTTACCTTTCATTTCATATTCATAATAAACTTTGCAAAATGAGTATCTGTGAACATCAGCGTATCCCTCCATCTGGTGATGGCGGCAGGCATATGCCATACCGCTCAAATTAAATGTTGCCACATCATTGCTAATGCTTCCACGTACATACATTTGCAAAGTCATATTTACAATCGCGTAAAATAAACATATGAGCGTCTAAAAGCTTGCATGTGTGTGGCTATGTATGTATACGTCTGTAATATTCATACTCCAATCATTGATGAATGATAAATTGCCAGCATAAAATGGCGGCTCTGGCTCTCTCGGAAAAAAAGAGGTTATCAATTCAGTTTACTTGGCTGTATTTTATTACATATACGCAGCAGATTGGTTAAGAAGCCAAAATCTAACTAAAAGAGTAGATCTGAAGTTGTTTTTAAACCGTTTGGCGGAGGACTAGGAAACTTATGGGAAAAATTTGTATTTTGTTTCGGATTTTTCGGGAGTCTATTCCTTAGTTGAAATTGAAATTTTGAAGTTAGTCATAGTATAGTATATGTCAGCGGCATTACTTTTAAAAAGTAATCATTAAGACTCGTTTGCACATGGCACTTTTTAAAAATCACACACTTTTTTTTAATTTCAATGCCTAGTGTAAATTCGGCATAAGGCTGATTTTTCTTTTTCCGTCATTATCAGTTTTTTTCACATTCATTTCGGAGTCGATTTAATTTTTTGTCAAAGAGGGTTTTCCTCCACTTCCATGTGAAAAGCGCCCGGGAATGATTGTAAACGAGCAGAAAATGTGTTTTCGCTTTGTCGAATGGCGTCGAATCTGCATACATTCGTGACATGGCAATTTCATGAATTATAATGTGAATTTTTTATACCAATTTCCGATCAGCATACATTCGTTGTGTATATACTTTTTGTTAAGTAGATGAGAGCTTAATAAAATTACTTGAACATGATATATTACAATCTTTGGAAAGATATACTCCTTCACAGATTTGTGTTTGTGTGCATGCATATATCTACAAAGAAACCAAATTTTAGCGAAATTTCGAGATGAATATTGTATTACTCAAAGAAGTTATTGTGAATAGGTAATAAGTAAATATGTCTGACAACATCGAATAAATATGTATAAGGTATTCAGTTAATAATGAGAGCGAAATGTAAATACGGAGCATTTAAAGAGTTATTTTAATTCAGATATAGTTGTTATACATATTTCGTAACCATACAAAATTTTACCTAAAAGTTAATCGTTAAACAAATGATTATTAAAGAGAAACTTCTTTATCGAGTTCGGAGACGTTTGCGTTAGATATTTAAGACCACGTGAGCAAATCTGTATCGTTCAATCGCTTTCAAAAACAGGGTGTCAAATTAAAGGGGTTTACCTGTAAATGTGCAATGAAGTTTTCATTTTAAAATTTGAGTTCAATTCAGAATAAATGTATTGCTAAAATATGGAAAAGAGTTGCCACCTGTTAAAAAAATGACATTCAAACTCAACTTCAACTTAATTCATCAGCTAATTGACTACATAGTATACACCCTGTAGTCAAATGTACTGGTTGTAAATTACCTCACAACTAGTATGAACCGCATGCCCAACTTGTCAGCCAACTATTTTTTTCCCAAGCAATCTACTGGTATTTTTAACATGGTGATATCCTACGAGATGGCAATTGTCAGATTTCGGTCAGAAATATACCAGGCTCATACTAGTTCAATATAGACAGAAAAGTACTAGTCCAATTATGGACCAAAACCACTACTTGGGAGTCAAAAAATAAAACGTATTCATGAATATACAATAAAAAACGTTTGATTAAGTACACTTTAATATATTACACATTTTTATATAGAAGCCTTAGATTTGCCATTAAATAGTGTTAGATTTGTTGAGGTTTAATTAAAAGCAAAAATAAATACATAAATATTTTAAACTTTCGAACAGAAATTTAAATGCATTTTTCATTAAATGTTATTAAAAGTAAAAGCTTTCAGGTATAATAAATACTATATTTTTATCTTTTTTAATATTTAATATTGAATATGCAAAAAAAGCTTGTAGGAAAAAAATGAATACTTTAGTTCATTTTTGAGTGAACTAAAATAAAAATAAAAGTTTTCATTAAATAAATTAAATTCATTAAGNTAAATACTATATTTTTATCTTTTTTAATATTTAATATTGAATATGCAAAAAAAGCTTGTAGGAAAAAAATGAATACTTTAGTTCATTTTTGAGTGAACTAAAATAAAAATAAAAGTTTTCATTAAATAAATTAAATTCATTAAGTTTGCACATTTCAGTCTATTCTTTTTAAAATGTTATAAAAGTAATAATTAATGTTTAAAATCTGCCATTTGGCTAAGAATAAAATAAATTAATAATTCAAGCAGTTTTTATATATTCTTAATTTTTTTCTATAGTGCTGCTTGTTGATTGATAATAGAAATTAATCAAATAATTATATTAATCGTGTAATTAAAAAAAAAATTAAAAATAATTGAAAATGATCAAAAATAAAAAGATAATCATGTAATTAAAATTAATGAACTAATTAACATTTTTTTAAGTAATTAATTATTAATCATTAATAAGCGCTAATATCGGTATTTAATCATCGGCTATCCAAAAAACATGGTTTAATTAATAATCATTGAATATTAATCATTATTTAACAGGTATACCCAAATAAAATTTATAATATTTTGTGTACTTTATTGTCGAAGTCAAATAAAACAGGGCATGAATAAATCGTTTTGTACTAGGTATAACTAATTCGGCTTCAGTCAGGAAATTCTAGTTGTAAACTAGTATTTTTCTTGACTAGCTTGGGGCTTCACTGCAGGGTATATATCACAATGTCAAACCAAAGAGGCTTAAGAAGGTTTTAGTTGAAAATTCCTTTGAAAAGGGTTACGACCTCTTTGAAGAGCCGTATTTAGCTAAGTTATAAAGAAGTTATGTACATGAGAAATTAAAATCTCATTGTCAAACGAAAGAGTTTTGAAAAGTCTTTAGTTGGAATCATTAAAATATTCTTGGGTTGCTTGAAGAAGTGGTGCCACTTGTTCTAAAAAGTTAAACTCAAATCATTTAATAATTCTAATAAATTATTGTAGAGAAACTTCTTAATTGGTTTCGGAGATGTTTGCGTTAATGATTTAACGCCGCGGTGAATGTTAAGTAAATACTTTTACTATACTGCAAAATTTGTACTGAAATCTTGACAAACAAGGAAGCGAGTCGACATAAAGATGGTAAAATACAGACAAAGATCAAAATTAAGATTAAAGAGAGGATAGATATGAAGACGCAGGAGAAGAAGCAAATACAGCTCAAGGGCAAGAAGAAGATAAACAGAAAGACGAATATGAAAAGGAAGAGGAAAATGAATACAAAAATAAGAATTAAGGTTGAAGATTGAAGATTGAAGATGAAGCTGAAGAGGAAAAGAAAGTTCATAACGAAGATGAAAAGGAAGCTAAAAATGAAAATGACAATGAAGACGCAAATTAAGATAAACGCAAAGATAACCGCAAAGACGAATCCGAAGACAAAGACATAAGAAATAGGGATAAAGACAAGGACGAAGGTGATGGTAAGGATGAAGAAACCGGTAAATATGAAAGTAAAGGTACAGATAAAGAGGTAAAGATAAAAACGAAGATTATGATATTTTATGCTATAATGCTCACCTTCCAATTATATCGCTTCTTCTCTACTCACCTTAACTCACCTCACAACTTAATTCACCCAAACTTATGTCTTCCAACTCGCCTCACCGCATCTCACTTCAGCTCATATACTTTAACGCACTTTACCTTAACTCACCATACTCCAACTCACTTAACTCATCTCAGAGTTACTAAATGAGTTGGTGGCATAAAGTGCTTGCCTCCACTTTACTACACCAATCTTCTCCTATATATCTTAATCTTTACTACTTTCTTCCTCACCCTTTCACATGCAGTAATTATACTTACAAATGCTATTTAGTTTTTGCCAGCTTTGTTGATCTTTCTTGGCGCGCTATGTGGTGTGAGTTTAAGCAAGTTTCTGAAGAAAATTGTCCAACGCCTTGCGGTCGTTGCTGCTGCTATGCTGGTATTTGGTTTTATTGTTGGGCAATAAAATTTGCAAAATTATGAATGCTTATGCGGTTAAGTAGATAAACTCTTTAAAGTGAATATGCAGTTTAAATACCTCAAGACAAAAGTGTTGAGGGGCGGCCCTGCACGATTGTCTCAACAACCGACTGAGTGTGTTTATGTGAATATGCCAGTACTCTCCTTTGCCATAAATTGATTGCTCTACAAATTGTGTATACTTCTTTTTAACATTGCATGACCTTACGGGCGAACGCTTCTTTTGAGCTCTTAGTGGAAGACAGAGCGCGCAATTTGAGCTTATTTTAACCTCGAAAACGAAAATAAATGGAATCATAATTCTGTATCTCCTTGGCTCGTTTATTACTCCAAAACTTTTCAAAAAGCGTGTTTTCAATACAGATTTTTGAAAAACTAAAAAATTGCCTTTATTGCTCGCTTATTTTTCCAAATGAATCAACACTTCACTGCACTTTTATTGTTCGATTTTGGTATAAGTTCATACATGTTTACTGGGATAGGTGTTTTTGCTGTGTGGTACACACTTCAATACGTTCTTCTGTCGATTTCAGTTAAAACACGAGTAGTTGTAAAGCATAACGACTTTATGGTAGAACATAAAAAATGAAACCGCAAACATGACCATAAATCTCCCATTGATATGTTTTTAGACACAGACACAAAAATGTTGGATGTGTACACATGGTTCATAGGAATAAAGTTTAAATTTTATTTTCGACTGGAATACTTTAAGCGTTAAAATTTTATATACACATACATACATACATAAATATCTCGTAATATGAGGATGAGCTGTGATTAGTTTTTAAGTTTTCTGCCGCTGGATATAATAAAATTTAAGTGCCACTTGGAAGAGTTAAGCACTGTAGCATTTTGCTCATTTTATGACGGAAGTTTTTATGGATCAAATTTCATTGATTTGATTTCATTTGCCATTTTCTTATGCTTAAGACGGTCACAGTTAGAATGAGGGCGTTAGAAAGGAAAGAAATTATTTTGTATAACGGTTGGGAATTGCGTTAAAGGGAAGTATATTTTAGGTTAAAGGGCCTGCCGGTAGACACACCAGTCCACCTAGGCCCTTGATCGGGGCCGTTGTGGTGACACAAGGGATCTCGTTACNTATCTCGTAATATGAGGATGAGCTGTGATTAGTTTTTAAGTTTTCTGCCGCTGGATATAATAAAATTTAAGTGCCACTTGGAAGAGTTAAGCACTGTAGCATTTTGCTCATTTTATGACGGAAGTTTTTATGGATCAAATTTCATTGATTTGATTTCATTTGCCATTTTCTTATGCTTAAGACGGTCACAGTTAGAATGAGGGCGTTAGAAAGGAAAGAAATTATTTTGTATAACGGTTGGGAATTGCGTTAAAGCGACGTATATTTTAGGTTAAAGGGCCTGCCGGTAGACACACCAGTCCACCTAGGCCCATCATCGGGGTCGTTGTGGTAACACAAGGGATGTCGTTACCGTCCTCCTATATAAATCAGTATGTGGAGTTGACAAGTTTGAGCAATCGCTTTATCTTTATGCCCGCTATATCGCTCAGGTCTCTAATGGTTCCGGACTCAGGCTAATGCTCGACTCTGCGGCTCCTGCATAAGTCATTGGGTGGCACCCCAAGTCTCTCCGCGTACTTCCCTAGAGTGATATGACCGACTAGCTGCTTCGAACCCAATAATATTTCTCCTCTGCTCATCATAGGCAGCTCTCTTCATCATTTCACATCCCATTCCGGCCAAAAGAACTTTGCCGCATTGCAGGTCTCCAGCTCTTTCCGGCTGTATTCATCTTTATCTGCATCCAGCGTCATGTCCAACCTCTTCCAAGACGGCGAAAGTGGAAGAGAAGTGAAGTGAGTACTGACCTCAGTTTTCGAGTTGCATGTGACAGAATACAGATCTTTCCAGCCGTTCGGTTGTCTGAGTAAATTTAGAAGTTTTTTTACCCTATTGCTTCTGTCCGTCAGCATTAAGCAGCCCCTCTATGGCCGAAAGCTAGGCGTAAAAGACGTTACAGTAGCCGGGTAGGTGGAATTATTTTTGTACTCCTAGCTATAATCACCTCCAAATTATCCATTTTGGATCCGTCGGTTTAGAATAGAATAGTATTCGTGAGTCCGGGAACGTTCAGGGTCCCTTTCAATAGTCCGTTACTTCCGGCAGACTTATGACGTACAGGATTAAGTATGATCGCACTGATTCGCTTTCAAGCTTTCGTGGATGTTGTGCCTTGTACATAGGGGTCCACTGATCCACTATGTATTTTCTTTACTGAGATGGTGGCTGATTTCTTAACCAAAATAGGTCACCAGATGACTCCACATAAAAGCACTGGCCTAACCACAAGAGTATATAATTCATACTGCATTCACGCCCAAGTGTACCTTTATAAGTGTATAGGGCTGCCGTAGCCTTCCGCACTTGTATGATATATTAAAGAAAAAAACACTTATTAAATATCATAAGTTGTTGGGCCACCTGTTTCATATTCGCTTTTGGCAGGATATTTAATGATCGGCTCATGTTATACCAAAACCAAAAAAAGGCAAGTCACAACTAGTTCATTATCACTCCGGCTGCGTAAATTGCAATACCTAGCTCATCTCATAACTTGCTGATAAATCAAAGTAAATTTCTCATATCCTGGAAACGAGCAAGTTTGTGGACTGCCCTTCAATTCGAGTGACAAATAACTTATTTTGGTATAAAAAAAAGATTTCCTACACTCTGTCCTTTTAAGATATCCATTCATTACTTGGCCATTCTTCTTCTTAAAATTGTCTAGATTTCGTGTAGACTTTAAATATGGTCGATTTGAAATTTACAGATTACCCTTATTTAGTGGCACTGCACATTGAAGCACTAAACCACTGCGGCAGCATTCTTCTCCCCAAAGTCCGACCGCGCATTTTGTATGCGTGAAAACGTCAAAAGCGCTTTTGTGTGCATTTCTGAACTTCCGCATTTGTCACAATAACAAGTACAACAAGCGCAAGCAATGTGGGTTTCTTGCGTTAAATTTGTTCTTATTGTTGCTGCTATAAGCCTGCGTACATATCTTCTTTTTCCATAGTGTCTTGTATGTATTTATGTCGTCTGTTCATACGCGAAAGCCAAGTTTTGCAACAAGAAATTTCAAATAGCCATGCATTCATATATACAAAACATGTGTACTGTCTGGGGCTACTGAACTTCTTAAGCCACTTAAACACTTATGCATTCAAGGGGCTCGCTTTTGTCTTGTGTTGACTTGTCTTTCGTAGGGTTGTTTATGAAATGCTTTTGTGGTTTTGTTGTTATACATATTTTAACGTGGATTTAAATGCAGCAAAGCATAAGAAAGTTTCTTAAGTGAGCGCTATATTTATGTATAAGTAGATATAGTAAATATGCCCATAAGTATGTAGATATGTACATATATGGTACATACATTATAGCTGCTTAACTTCGAATGTACGTTTGTCTCGTTACAGCTCTAATCGGCCTATTTGCTCAACCAACACTTTCACTTAATCACACCTACCGTTTTGTCATATTTTTAAGCTTCTTTTAGACTTAATTTATTGATTTTATTTTGTTAAAAAAAAAATGCCATCAATAATTGTCATATTATCAATCGATATTAACGGGCTTCCATACACATATCCTTTAAGGGTAATGTTGACCTTCTTCCACCAATAAAATTCGCAATTGAAATATCTCCGTGAACGTCTCCATAGTAAACTATTAAAATCAGAAGAATAAAAAGCCTTGGTTGGTTGGTTCTTTTATTCATTCTAAAATCATTTGTAGGAATGGTTTGCCGGGTGTCTTTAGCCTCATCCTTGCGAGGACTGGATATTCGCTCCAGAAGTGTTCGGCTGTCTCTTTTAAGCTAGGGTCATCGCATCTGCGATAGAACGTATTAAAGGATAATCCAACAATCTCGGCATGACCCCAACAGGTCAGTGCCCTGTGTGCACACTTCAGTAAGTTCGTAGGTATCTTCTTTACTTATTGTGAATGCCAGTCCAAAAACTTTTTAAATAAATTATATTTATGTTAGTAATTTTGGTATCACAGATGGTCCTCGATGAAACTAACTGGAACTTAATATCTACTAACTGTAAACTAGCAGACTGAAAACAAACCTATCCAGGCATCAACCACTTCTACACTTGCTTCCACCAACAACGATTTTATTTTTTTATCCGTATATCCCGTCGATTGGTTATTCTATGCAGTACTTGAATGGAATCGTAGAATTGTTCTCAAATTTATTGAATCTGTTGAGTTGCAAAATAAGCGAGAGAACATTTCGATACGATTCCCACATATCCTGATGTGCGGCTAGTATCCGTTCATTATGTTATACGCATTATTGGGATATTCATAAAATCAGGATAGAAGTCCAGTCCTGAAATAAGAAGTTCCTTTCGCTAGTATAAGAAATTTCGAACGTGTAATGAAAAGTCCACGCTAAAAGTATGGTCGAATAAATAAATGACTTTGGAAAACAGACGAAAAATTCGAAGCGAATTGTTCGTCCACCAATACGAATATTGGAAAACCTTTTCAGTAAATTTTTGTTGGCGCAATATCAGACGCATAAAGACAAGACTAATCGCTTTGCAAAATGAAAATATTAAAAAAAAAACATAAAGTTAACCGTTCTACATGCCAAGCTCAGCCATAAAAACATATTTTATTAATAATACGCCATGCCGTATGAGTAACTTTGAAAGAAACTTCTGCCAAATCATGTCGTAAGTATGGCATGTATCAGGGGCGCACCCAGGAATATAATTTAGGGGGGGGGGGGGGG
>NW_016169027.1:11339-18174 GCF_001687245.7 Rhagoletis zephyria
GCACTTTATTTACAGATTAACAGAACTCAAACGCTTTTAACCGACTTCAAAAAAAAGGGAGGTTATCATCTCGCCGGAATACATAACTTTGGACCACGTGAACCGTTTTCAATAATCCTTTTTTTATTAGAAATATAGTACCTCAAGGTTCGTCCCGTAATTTGTTTTAGAGATCCGATGATTGGAGCATGAAGAAATTAACGGTACCCCTAAATTTGAATATGAGAATTGAAGTCGGTTGTGTTCTTTCCTTAAAAACTACTTGTTTAAAAGAAAGTTCTATAAACTCAAGATGCGCTCAACTTTCAAAAGTACCTAATAAAAAAATTTTAAAGAAGAGTCAGTAAAAATAAATTTATTGATTCCATGAATTTTTGCACTTCTATGTTCATTTTTTCGATTTCTGATTTTCGATAGAGATGGTGATTTTTCACTATTGCTAAATTTTTCTAATATTTCAAATACCGAAAAAATTAACTGAACTCACAAGAAAAACGAAAAATTCATATAAAACGACGGACGAGAAATGGAAAAGAAATTTTCTTCTACCAAAATTTCTTAAATCAGTTTGCAGCTCTCAAGAAAAAAATGCTCGTATATTTATTCCCTCATGAAAATTTACAGCAAAAGCAAAGCGCTTTTTCAAGCAACAGAAATTATAATAAATATTTCTTATAATTTCCTTGAGAGCTGGATTCTTAGCTTTAAGATACAGATTGTATTTGGGGTTATTAGCTTTAGGGGGGGTTTGAACCCCAAAACCCACCCCTTGTGTGCGCTAATGGCATGTATGCACTGTTAAAAACTAAGTTTACTCCAGGGAAAACTTTATGTGTAACTGTACTAAGCTGGCTTTGTGGTCTGCGGGTTTGGCCAAAGTTGGCCTTAAGTAACGCTCGACTGGCTAGAGGCGCAAGGCAAGCAAAGCACTTAAGTGCACACATGTCACATCTATTAGAAGTGTCTGTAATGAATTAATACCGCAACTGCTAAGCATCCGTCTTAAAAAATTTCAAAAAAATTTTCGTTCATTTCCTCTTATCTAGCTAAAAAGAAAACTGTTGCATCACCGCAGTTTGACATAGAAAAATGGCAGTCGTTTAATAAATTGAAATTTCGCAACAAAAACCGCATATATTTATTTCAAGTTTTTGTATGTCGCTCACTCAAAGAGAACACACAGCAATAAAGCAGCAAACGAAATAAGTAAGAACTCTAAAAATATGCGAAATAAAAGCATTGCCCTATTGCCTGCAGATTCGGCCGTTGGCAGCCAATTCAACTGCGCTCCCCCGCACTTTGTTTTAATCTGATCAACCACAGTCAATGCACTTGCATTTGCGTTGCCGCCTCTGGGCTTCGTGCATCACATTCACACTCTAAACAGACGGCAAGTGATGTTGGAGAAGTTGCACGGCCGGTTACAAGTGTAAGTCGTTGACCTCTTTTGGCACACCAGCCAATCAGGCGCACACAAATACAAACACCAGCCCCATCACCAGCAACAACCGTAATAATACACGTACAAACAAAGGTACTTAAGTATTTGGGAGAACTTTGCCCACCGCACTCCCCGCAGATAACAAAGTTCCAGCCGCAAATGTTGGCCAACTGCAACTTTTGCATTCGTTCCGCACCATTCCGTCACAGCACAGCCAGCAAAGACCGCCGGCTCGTCTGGTTTTTTTTCCGCCACTCGACCTCTCAAGCGCAGAGGCTGCCGTCGTCGCGTGTGAAGACAGCGTCACAGTTGGCTCACACTTATGCTGCACGCCACGCTCCTCTTCAACTGTCTTTAGCTGCCGTGCCGTTATCGTTGCTGCACTTAAGCGGTGTTGAGACAAGTGTTATTTTTCGTTTCTGTTGGCATAACTTTTTCTTAGCTTACTTTTGTTGTTATTATTGTTTCCAAGCTGATGCGCTTCCAGCATTGACGGTGGCAGTAAAAGCTGACGCCACCACTGACAGCTGACTAATTGGCAATTTTGTCACTCAACCACTCGCGCCACTTATTCACCGAGAACCGAACGAGGCAGAACGTCCACACTGTAACAACAACAACAGCAGTAATGACAGCAATAGTGGCTATGTCCAGCGCCAATCAGGCAGTGGCAATAAACAAGTAAGCGAACCTGCCAGATTCCTGCTGTAAAGATTCTTGCTGGCGCTGCGGACGGCGGCACGTGTCGCTCGATGCCAATTCCACTGTCACTTCGACGCGAAGTAGGGTCCGCGCTTGGAAAAGTTGCGAAAGCTACGCACGCCGTGGAGTGAGTACGACTCCTTTGAGTGATACTAAGCTGACAACTTCGAGAAGCTTTCAGAATTTCGTATTCCTAAAAGAAAGATTTTTCTTTATTCAAGTTGCATGAGAAATTGTTTGAATATGGCGATGATGCATTGCCAGAATATAAAACTAAAAAGTGCTTGAGGTTTTTTACAAGTATTAATTTAAAATTAAGTATTTGAAGCTAAACAAAAACGCTATTTGAATCCGACCATTTGGAAGTGTAATAAAAGTTACTCCGCACAAAGAGCTAAGCTCCAAGAGAATACACAACTTACTGTTTTATTTTGATTTGCACATTTTCTTTTCTCTTAAGCGGCAATCGAAGAACAAGGGCGTTTTCTTTAATAATTTAAGTTTGTATGGTTGTATGTTTGCATCCTTCCTTGCAATGTCTGATGTAGAATGTCTTAGTGATAGACAATATTGCACACCGCATCGAGGGAAGGAATGCTCAATTCCTGCTTAATCGAGGTCTAAATAAATACAATGAGGTTAAGGTGAAGATTAAATAAATGTGCCGCTTATACATTAGGGTGGTCTAAAACTGCATGTGGAAAAGTAAAGTTGGAATTTGTATGCTCTCACCCCTTAGGACTGTTCTATGCTGGAAAAAATATACCCATATTTTATATTTCCAAATAAAAAAGTAATTAGGGACAAACTCTCAACAAACTGCAACTTCTGGCCTGTATTTGCACTACGGGGGCAACGAGCACATGCACGACGACAGCACTCGAAATGGTTCTTGATAGCACCGGGCACATCACCACAGAATTGGCAGCCAAGCGTACTCTCTTAAGCTGTGCAAGGGATAGTTATGGCAGAGGTAAGTTCTGGGGTGTACGAATGTGAGGGAGCTAGAATCCTTTTCATCAGAGACGTTACAGATAATTTTTTTCGAGAAAAAATTATACAAGGAGCTCCGCAGCAAGGCGATCTGGATCAACTCCTTTGTGGAGGAGCCTGGGCAGGCCAGCACCAAACAGATGAACACCGACAGCTCCAAAACGCAAGAAGGCAAGGGGGCAGGCATTTATGGTCCCAGGGTGAGCCCACTGTGTCCACTGGCAAATTCCCTAGCATGTTCCAACCGAAGGTCTACGCCATCAATCAGTTAGCAGAGGATTACTTACGTAGAGGTTACCGTAATAAGATAATTCTAATCCTTAAAGACGGTCAAGCGGCACATAAGGCACTATAATCCTTTGAGGTTTAATCATCCTTAGTCCTTTAATGCATTGAAAAAACCGCAATGCAGCAGCTGAATACAATAACACCCAGGTCACAAGGGAACACGAGGAATAAGATAGAGCCGGCCTCAGCTCTAATAGGTCCGGAGTCATTCCTTCCAATATCTCCAACCACCATTAGGGAAGATTTTAGAAAAGTAGCAATAAGTAGGAAAGAACCACACCAATGTGGCACAATAGGGTTTTCCAAGGCAAAAACCAACTGGGTGGTACAATCAAACAAACTTTTACTTCACCTCCCCTTTCAAAAACTTTCCACAAAAAAAGTTGCCTTTTCATTGTTCTCTCCTTAGTATTTGTGCGTAGAGGGCACTGAGAAGGCAATATTTTTCGGTAGAAAAGAAAACGCCATTAGAATCATTACAGTCATACTTGGTAGACACTGGAGTCTTAGGGGACACCTTGATACGCTGGGAATTTGGCGGAATAAAGTCTGTCCTTTGTGCGATTAAATTGCTCAATGTGCCCAGTGAGTGATCACATACCCCTGCCTCTTTTTGACTTCCTAAAGTCTATAGGAAAAAAGATGTGTTATAACGCATGCATGGTAAAACAGATCCACTAGGTCCACTTCAACCCCTTTTGGCATGTTTCTTCCAAGAGAGTTTTGTGGTGTTCGTGAGCCCAGGTATGTGAGACTGTGCCGACTTCGATGCCATCCAGAGGAAAGTTTTCGAACTCGCTAGAGTTATTCTTCTTGTGAATGGAATAATGAATATTTGGAAAATATTTTCATTCAACTCTTTATAGTAGGTTAATTTCTGAAGGATACCTTTGATAAAGATATCGGCACTAGCTTCTCCAACGGAACTGTAAAGAAACTTCTCGAACCGTTTGAGATTAACCAAAGTTTCAGACAACGCGACACAAGGTGTTTGAAGTTCAGGCAACTTTAGTAGCTCCATACCAATTTTTTTTTTTAATAATTCAGTTGATCTCTCTTAAAAATATAAATTCAGTTATCGCATCTATCGCAAATCTATCGCTTATGTATATATATTTCATGAAAACCACACGCATGTGAGTATTGAAACGTGAAGCTACCAAAGCTGCATCTGTCTTATTTGCGTAGTAACATTCCAAAGGCGGCATTTTCGCCCACTCATCAATCATTCACACACACAGTCGCCCTCGCACGCACACGCACGCACGACCACATGTCTGGTCGCCTTAGCTTCCCCATGCACACTCATAAACATGCACCTATACTTGGTATGTGTGTGTGTGTGTATGTATGCACTGTGCACACGAAATTGCAACATCAGTCCTCCAAGCGTATTCATCGCTGCCTTACAATATGTATATGTAAATCGTTGTCGATTTGATTCGGTGCGATTCGCTTGATTGCGCTGTGCTACTCTGCTTTGGTGCACATACATAGCATGTGGCATGTGGGCAGGTGGCATGTTTAGCTAGAACCACAACGTGAGAGACATATTTAGAATATGGAAATGCAGTCCAATGCAGCGNAAAAACCCCCCCCCCCCCCCCCCCCCCCTTTCGCTTGAACAGTCAGAGGCAACAGTTGCATTTCTAAGCAGTTTAGCTATGTATGTATGTATGTAAATAGCTGCGGTAGCTGCTGCTGCTGCTACACACATTTGCTCTCACTTGCAATGACAATATGGCGCGAGTGTTGTGAAATTGAGCATACAACAAATTTTTTTGAAAATTTGAATTGCAGATGGCAGCAGATATGCAGTTGGGTGTTGTTGTTTACGCAATGACGCTTTGTCGCATAGGCACATGGGTGTTGAAATATTGAGTGTATTTATGCACAGATGAGGGTCGCGATTTGTGGCTTAAATGGCTGAATTTATATGCAAGTTATGGGAGTCAGCTATGACAGCTTTATGCGTACCTAATGGCAATTTAGTCGTACAATTTTGATCAAAATATTTATGCGATCACTTTGGACGACTCTACAGCGTATTCTATGGTTGGCTTGTGGGTTGGTGGATAAAGTAACGAGATTCGTACATACACATTTGTTGGGTTTTTGTTGTTTAGGGGTATTCAACATAACATTGACTATTGATTGCAATAACGATTAGAATGATAATTTCCACTACGATAAGGATTGCTATTATTAACATTCCTTTCAAAGATGTAATAAATTGATTAAGCGATTTCTAGGGTTTTCAAACTTATTTCGTACGAGGTGATATTTCAGAGAGTTTCTCCGCAACCCAATCAATTATCGTGGGTTTTCTTAAAAATTGGAAGCTTACATCAATTTCTATACCTTTTAAAAATAGTAATAAAAACGACGTCTGCAATTATAGCTCCAGACGTTTCCAATTTAGCCGTTTTCGTCGAATACTGCGTCGCATAATTATCGACAGCACTTCAAGTCAACCGCATTTACATACATAGACTCTTCGAAAGCGTCTGACATAATATTCTCTTATACACTAGCATTTTTCGGTATATTCAGTTTTTTTCAATGACTAGAATCCTACCTAAGTTTATGGCGTTTCTTCTGAAACTTTTGACGCCACTTCGAGAGTTCCCCAAGGAAGCATTCATTAGCCTCTACTGATTTTTGTGCCTATGTTTCTTATATTAGCAGTTGCTTCGCTAACTTTTTACTGTACGTTTATCATGTCTCGACCCATGCCGTGCACATACCTTCAAGCGGAATTAGATGCATTGTTTCTTTGGTGACAGAAGTCTTGGCCTTCATTAAAAGTAAAAAGATGCTTCCAAATAACTTTTTCTAAAAGTAAAAATGTTTTAAAAAGTCCTACGCAATGTACAATAATGTGCTTTAATCTGCTGAAGAAGTTAAGGATGTTAGAATAATTTTTTTATACCAATTTTTTATTTAGTTGTAATACTAATTTTACTTCAATTAACAGTGGACAAGATAGCTGAAACGAATCCGCATTTATGTGAGGTGGCATTGATAAAATTCGCTTCGGTCTTTCTGAATATCAAAAGGATGTGCTTGTTGTATTTTTGTGGTACTTCTTCCCATCATTGTACGTATAATTGGTTGTTCTAATATTTGTTTTTGCTCATACCTCCTTGTAGAAATTCGCTTTGGCTCAAACATTTTGTTTACTCTGGCACGAAAGTCAACAAAATAAATAAAATAAAAAAACTTTTTAATAAAGCACGCTTTTATAAATGGACTAAAGAACGGAAAATTATATTTCTCAGCCCCATAGAATTTGTTGTGATTACTTTTGATTTTGAAATTTTAACAAAAGCCATTAGAAATAATTTATGAGATTGTATACGAAGAATGTGCAGCGTATGCAAACAAAGAATTAGATTTAATTGACAATAG
>NW_016169028.1:0-18171 GCF_001687245.7 Rhagoletis zephyria
CAACTTCATTGCAAATTCAAATTTAAAACGCATGTGCCGCACTCAGCATACATAGATACATACATACATATTTAACCTACCATTGGTACTGTACTTAAGCTGTGCTGTCGGTACTTTTAAGTTTCTTACTGCGTTACNATAAACATACATATATAATCTTTAAAATACGTGAGACCACAAGCTTCCAGTGGTGAGGCACTGTGGCCAATGGTAAACGTCCACCTCAGAGCCCGCAAGAAACTCCGGAAGTACTGTCTAGATATATGTACATATATGTATGTATGTGTGGTGGTTGGATGCTCTGATTCTCGCTAAATAAGTGAGTAAACTCTTTTTCTATTTAAATGCATTCGCCTATTGAGCCGTTTATTAAAGAAAGGGAAATATCAACAGAGTTAACTGGCCCATGCGGGAAAGTTAGCAGTATGTTAGCCTCATGTTAAACATTGAGATACTGATTTTAATATATTAAGGCAGAGAGAGAGAGGGTATATAAGGATTGTATTTGAGTCAAGGCAAAGTCCAAAATTACCCGGACAATTTTTTTAAATTCTCTCGAGTTCCTCCGTTTGCCATTACATAATCTATTCTTTAACATAAGATCTGTGGCTCTCATACCCAACATCAATAAATCCCGAATTTGCCATAAAACTAGAATATCGGTAAAGTAGCTGATGAAAAACATTAGACCACAAGCGCTTCCTTTTTTATTCTGAGAACAGATGAGCATTAAAACAAGTTATTAAAATCATCAAACCTTCATATCTAAGTCATACTAAATTCATGGAATATGTATTACAACCCACAAAATATGTTTTAGCCAGGGCTGAATACCAGATCTGAACCGAACCGTCGCATTTTTTTGGCTTCGAACCGAACCGTATTTATTTTTAAATGCCAAAACCGAACCGAAAACCGCTCCAAATTATGGTTCGGTTCGGTTCAAAATGAAAATCTACCAAAGCGTTTTTAAAGTTTTGTAATAGACAACTTTGTCTAAAAATGAAACCCGTGTGGTAAAACTGCAAACCATTTTTTGTGAGGGTAACTCCGTGAGTTTTAATTTCGTCCGTATAAAGAATGCTTGATTTTTTTTTATATGGAAGCTTAACAGCCAGCAAAAAAAACTCGGATTTTTTTAGTTCTGATTAAAAAGTTTCAAACTTTGGAGCAGTTTTTTGAAGTTTGTGGACCTTTTTTAATTGCCGTATAAAGTTTGAAGCTATGCTTTCATAAAAAAATAATGAACATTAAACCAACAAGAGTAAAATATTAAAATGTCGCACTCATATTATTTTGAACATAGGTGTACTTGTACATATGAAGTTAAGGTCTAGTGCAGGCTCCAACCTACCGAAAAGGGGGATTTCAACAATATTTTGAGGGTTAATCCAAATTGTAAGTGTGCTATTTTTTGTCTACTCAACCAGGCTCAAAACTTCTCCAAACTTAAAAAAAAAAAAAATTATTGAACTTCGTCTTGATCGCGATAATTTTATATAATTTTTTGTTGAGTGTATTACAAATTTAAATAATTTTTCCTGGAAATTCTTATTAAAATGTTAGCAATTTAGATGAAACCTTGCAGAATTTTCATAATTTTTGCATAAAGTTTGAAACTTGGATTTATATGGTTAAAAAATAAAAATTTTATAAACAAAAGAAAAATATGCAAAACTTGATAGAATGTCGCACATGTGGATATTTGAATTCGATTTCAGTAATAAAGACTTTAATTCTTATATCATGCTTTTGTCATATTTTTGTTTCCTTTAGCATGAAGAAATTGAACCATTTGAACTGAACCGAACCGCGGTTCAGCGGTATCCATGAACCGGTTCCGGTACCGCTCCAGGCTTTTTCTAAGTAGTTCGAACCACTGAACCGAACCGCGCCGATGTTTAGAGTGGTTTGCAGCTCTGGTTTTAGCACACAAAGCTATACTAAACGGGAGCTAAATCTATCGTCACCAAAATTCCGGGCAAATGAAATATTTGGAAATGCGCCGTTATAACATTTACTGAAATTTGAATTTCGCTTTCAGCGGGTATAATTTTTGAGTATATATTTCTGAATAATTAAGTAAATCGAGCCATAAATACAATTTTACAAATCATCTTCACACCAGAGTAACCTAAAAAGTTCAATCAAACTATCGCGAATATACTGACAACAACCAACTCGCCGAAATTTATTCACAATTGGACGAGCCTTTTAGCATAGTACATACTTTCGCCTGAAAAGAATTTGAGTGTTTTCGGGCGTCGAATTTATTATAAAGTGACCGCTTTTGTTATAAAGACTAAAGTTTCCCTAAATTTGTGCCATGCAAAGGTCGAAGTTTTTTTTTTTATATGGAAGAAAAAGAGCAAACCCTTCAAGAAAAAAAAAAATTGCCAAAAATCAACGGCAAATCCTAGCTTCTTCAAAATTGCACTACGTTATACTAAAATTAAATTGCGTTCAAAACTGCATACTCAAAACCTTGCCAAGATGTTAAATCAAAAAGCTTGTAATTTTTACTAAAGTTGGTTGAAGTTTTGTATTTATGTTATATTAAACAAAGTTTGTAGTTTAGATTTTTACCGTTCCAAAAGTATGAATAAGAGTTTGGGAAAAAATAACAAAAATAAAGTTTGTCAATATGTGGGTGTCGTATATTTATGATAAGCAACTTAACTAAATGATGTAACATATGAAAATCAGAAAATTGCACATTAAATACAACAACAAGCGTGCCGGAGATTAACGTGAATTTAAATTGAATTCCGTTTCTAATTTCTTAGACGCTGCTTGAATGGATAGTTTATATGTATGTTGCTAAATACATATTGCCTATTTGCGTTGAATACGACCGTAAAGCTTTCCGTTCAAAGCGTAACAAATATGGAGTGGTGAATAGCCACATAGCCACATAAGCTGTACTCTTGTAGGATACGTTTGGTATAAAGAGCATACATACATACATTTATTAGCACATATATTAATGCACCACTAATGCCTATCGGGGTCAAGAAGCTAAAGTTGACGAAAGTGCTAGACAGGGAGCAACGCTTGATATAACAGCCGACGGCAGGATTTGTAAAATCAACAACCAGGACAGGACAAGCACTCTAAGCTAAAGCGGCAGTATTAAAATGTGTAGAAGAAGAACGCCAGAGAGTTGGCAAGTGTATACATATATGTGAACAACGTGAGGTTTTAAAATCAATTTAATTCACTCAGAAAAAGAAACATGATTTCTTCAAAGAGTGTAATTTTTGGTTTTTTAAATATTAGCGACTAGAAAATTTTCAACTTGAACAAGTTTGATTCATCACAGAATGGTGTTGTCTAAAAATTTTTATCAGGATCCCTTCAGTTCAATAATAATAATTTCCAACAACGCAAAATGAAGATATAATTTTGAAGTTTTTTTTTTGGATTTTTCATAATTACGAAAAAGCTTCTGTAAAGCGCAAAACAAAATCCTGTTCAAATGACGAAAACTTCTGAAGGCAATCTGTTTAATGGTAGTTTCCTTTCTTCCGAAAAACGTTGCTCTTCCCCGATGCGAAATCTGTTTAATGTTGCATTCAACCCTGTAAAAAGGAATATTCTTGCCTCCTTGTCCCTGCCTGGCTCACACATTTCAAAAGATTGTCATCTTAAATAACTGTCTGGTGTGACATTTTAAGAAACGAACACAAAATTTTTCCATCCTTTGCATTTAGTTTAGAATCGAACAAGTAATGAGAAAGGGACAATCAAAAGGCATCATCTTTTGGTAAAAACGAAATCACCATAAATTAAAAAAAAGATCCCTTCGAGCAACATCATTGATGCTTCTGTAATGAAACAAATTTACTGTTGTAGTTGAAAAGTCCGACAGACGGGAGATAGGTCATTTCTTGATATGTAATTTGGGCACGCTGATTTAGATACCAGAGTCAACAAGAAAATACACGTAAATGCTGTTTTTTTGCTCTTACGCTACTACATATTTGTTTGATATGCCTTGGTCGTACTTTATTGACACCGTTTCTCCGGGTCAAGTCATTTTCCCAAAATATTTTCATCTTTATTAAAAAAATCAAGAGTTAACAAGAAAAAAAATAACAAAACTTCTGCCAAAAAATTAAGCTACTAAGGATGACAACCGGTGGATAAATAAACAAGTTTTTAATTTTTTGTATGAAATAGGAGCTGGAAATAATGTTACAGGGCTGAACTCGAACCTTGCGTAAAAGAAACATTTTCCAAGTGTGAATGTTTTTGATTCGCAAATGCATATTCAAAATGGATATTTTGGAGAAATCTAGAAAAAACGTAATACAGATCCGTAATCTATAATAGCTGTGTTTTTTTGTAAGCTAGCGACAAAAGAACGCTTAACTGGGTAAAATTTCCTTTTAGCTACTTAAGCATCCCTGCTGGTAGCTGGTAAGATTAGTTTGACGGGATTTAGACACAAAAAACAATATAAATTAGTGATTATGCGAGGTATTTGCGTAATATATATACTTATTTAAAATATAAATCATGTACCTACGAAAACAAAAATTTCCCTCTCCAATTTCCCAGTAACAATTCACAATAGAGCAGTTTTTCACTTAACAACACTACTCTTCAGGTCGCGTATTTTTTAGCTGACCTGGCTGAGCTCGGTTAAATAGCCGAGTTTGTGTTGTTGCTTTGCGTGTATTTCGTCATTTAAGCGAGTGTTCTTTTGTAGCTCGGTTGCAAAAGAATGGACCTAATATAAAAAAAAAAATTACACACCGTGTTAATTAAAGTGAACACTGCTTGTTTACTTTTACATGCCAAATTTGTCGCTTAGAGCAAAATTACACATAAAATGTTTAAAATAGAGTAATTATGAGCACTAAAAGTTTATTATTAGTAAAAAATTCATTTTCGCTTTTAAAACATTTTCAATTTTAAACAATTCATGTATATTTATGTGTATACTTTAAACATCATATGTTCAAAATTAAATCTTGAACATCTTGTGCGTATACTTACACAGATTCTGGTTGAAAAATAAACACTCTTCAGTAGTTAGTAGTAAACCACAAACAATACTTGTTTTATGATTACTATGTATGTATAGAAGTAAGCAACAATATTTGGTTGTTAGACACTTTTAATGGTGTTCTTAGTGTTTGTCTGGCATTCTTGGAGTTCGGCTGTTTTTTTTTTTTTGTTTTATTGATGTTTTTAATGACCTAAGTACATATATTTTAAGAAAAATCCCCTTCTGGAGGTAAGTGGGTGCTTACTAGCGCACAAACATAAAAAAAAATAGCTGCACAACCTTGTATTACGACATTGACAATGCTTGTTTATTTACTTTATATCTAACTTTTTATTTACTGTTAAATTGGCAGCCATGAAAATGAATAAACCATGCGAAACGATGAATATGTGGGCGGCAGGGCATGAATGTACATACGTATGCATGTATACGATGGTTTGAGAGTGAAAGCAAATTCAATAGACAGACGGATCGATGCATACAAAGTGGGCGGGAAGACCTATTACATATTAACACACATACATATTTATATATGCAAGAGCAGTATGAGTGTACTTGAACTCAAAGGTCTACCAATAACGCAAATACGTCGACTAATAAATAAATTGGCTGGGATAAAGGCCGCGTTATTGTGTTGCTAAATTATTCGAAATCAAGAGCGGCCAGGGCTATAAGGAAGCTTAAACTTGTTTGCACAGTTTCACACACATATACCTAATGAATATATTGCACATGCAAAGGTCAACATTTTCCGCTGCCACGCTGCATTCGTATGCTGTTTAAGTCCATATAGCTGAAATAAAATTATTGAGGTATGATCTACTAAATAAACGCGTATCGCGAGGGCCTTAAATAGCAAAGTTACGCCAGACTACAATATTGGAAGTATGTTCAGATGTTATTGTACATAGGGATGAAACAATATCATACAGATATCGCTACTTCTACTTTAAAGTAGTATCGAAGGAAAGTATCGATACGCGAAAAATATCGGGTCTAAAGTATCAGTACCTATTTGTATCGATACTTTGGCTATGAAGGAATTCCGTATGAAGTGAGTTAAATGTTATACTTTTGAAATAATAACTTATTCCCAAACACCAATTGGGATTTAGAAGAGGAAGGAGCACAATCGAACAAGTTCATGGACTTGTTGATAAAATTCAGTCAGCATTTGACTGCAATGCTGACTTCTGCGACGTATCACGATGGGCTACTTTATAAAATTAAAACTACCCTTCCTGCCAACTACTACAGTCCTATCTTCATTGATAAAAGATTAACCCAAAGAGCTCACATCTTTACTAATTGTAAAGCACAAGAAATGGTTTTACCAATGGGTGCATTCCATAAACGCCAATGAAAAAATTACTTTATACTTGTATATGTTGGTAAAACAATTTTTTTGCCCAGAACTACGAATAACAATGTACTTTTCTTCAGACTACTTAGTAGATGCGGAAAATAAAATTATTATTATTTTTGTTTTTTTTAATCAACTCTTTGCAACCAAAATTTTTCAACTTTGTTTCGTTTTTCTTCAATACTTGGTGAAGTTATTGCATTATATCAACTCTGGCGCCTTCGCGCGGTTTTTGCTGACATTTAAGCGGCCATAAAGTACGGGGTGATTTATATAAATAATAACAGAGGAGGAAGAAGTTCCGAAGCTTCGATACGAGTATTTGTTTTTAGATACCTACCCAGTATCGATACAAAAAGTAGTAGGCTTTTTGTGGGAAATTTCAAAATTTCTAAAGCTCAACAAGAATTTATTAAGGGCAGATCAACTGAAAGTGTCATTCATAAAGTTGTGGGTACCATAGAAAAATCGCTCCATTACAAGCAGTACAATTTGGCGGCCTTCCTCGATAAAGAGGCGGCCTTCAATATCGTTATAATTCCTTGTAAAAGTGGGAATATCTAACCACATACATATGCGAATGGATCGGACAATTGCTTAGCAACAGAATTATAATTTCACGTCATTCTACTGGATCTCAACAAAGGTGGAATGAAGGTAGTAGCATATGCATATGATATAGTGGTGGCGGTATCGGGTCTCTTGCCCTTAACGATGAGCGAACTCCTAGAGGTAGCTTTGCTATGGATAAACACCTCGAAAACCAATACAATGTGAGGAAATTAGGCAGTTTACACAGAGAAGCTTGTGCAGTCCATCTGACGCGCCTAATGTCATCCTGCATCAACTGCCCATAGAACTCCACATCCACGAAACTGCTGCATCTTCGGCAATCAGACTCGAAGAGTCAGGCTGCTGGAGTTCGCTGCGGCACGGACATAGTGATATTCCTGCTAAGCTTATCGAATCAAGGAAACAATCAGATTATATACCTCCTACGACAGACTTCAAGAAAAACCTTCAGGTGAAGTTTCCTTCCAGATGGGGTTGGAGTAGAGGCACGATAGTCGAGAAGGATTTCACTGATATCTATACCGATAGCTCCAAAATGGACTGCGGTATGGGTGCACGGGTGTTCTCCGAAACATTGAATGTCTCTCTTTCGTTCCGACTACCGAATTTGCTAACATCTTCCAAGCGGAAGTACTGGGCATCGAAAGGGCCGGTAATGAATTAGAAAGGAGCTGCGTAGGGGGTGAAAGAAGCAAACATCTTCTCAGATATCCAGGCGCTACTTCTAGCACTTACCTCACCAGTAAAATAGTCCAAAAAAGTCAGAGATTGCAAATGCCCATTGACGAACATTCGGCTAAAATGGGCCTTCCCTACAACCCTTGGTGCCGTAACCGTGATCTTGGGGGAAGTACGGACACCATCCTACACTATCTTTGCAGTATTGGCACGAGTAAGGCTTTACACACTCGGGAGTTTTTTCATCAAAAATCTGGAGTGAGATCTCTAAATTCACCATTACTAACGTAAATAGTTTCAACGGAAAATCGAAATGGTTTGACAAAGCCAACGAATCAAAAAAGCAAATAAAATCAAGGGTACCAGTTAAAGCGTATCGAAATGGTGTTATCAGCACTAATTGGGTTCTGTGCATGCACTCAGGCGACGCTTCTAGCAGCCAACCTAAGTCGAATAAAAGTATCAAATATTTATTTATAATTTACTCAAATTTTAAATTTTGTGAAAAAGCTACAAATCTTCCAACTGATATATGTAGTTCCTTATCCTATATGTCACCGATAGGAGATGAAATACATTTAAACACATCGTATGGATTATAATTAAATTATTTTTTTCTTAGTAAAATACGATCAAAATATTAGAAAAGCGCGAAATTGTCAATAACTTTTTAATGTCATTTAAGATAAAGAAAAAATCAAAAATCTGCGGAATCTGGGAGGTAAATGTTTGCTTTAGTGTCATATTTGGCGATTTGGGCTGTATGGAAATACAACATTTTCATAGACAGATATAAGTAACTAAAACAGCTCTTTATAGATTCGACATGACTTTAAAGTTTAATCATTAAGTTAAGTTATTTTTACAAATACAGTGTTACGCCAATTCAATTCACAAACATGTTAAAGTTAGAAGTCATATTGAACTTATTCTGCTGAATGACAGTGTATGTCTATTTGACTGACAAGTTGCTCTTCAAGTTTATTGGCATGTGGCCAAAAAGTTAGTAGTTTTAATAATTTCTTCCTTGGCGGGTGAAACTCAATCGGTTAATGGAAATGTTTTTTTTTGCGGAACAGAAGTAATTATTGACATCGCCGCGATGCGTATAAATAAGTAATTTTCTTTCACAAACAAAATAATATTCAAGGCATATATTTATGTATAGCTTGGTATTGGTTTTGCCACCATTTATTTATTTTTCTTGGAGTTTGAGTTTGGTTCCTGGAATTGCTGTGAAGCTTCTGAGTAGTTGAATCTCCTGAAGATAAGCAAGGTTTTCCGATCGAAAAATATTGATTTTCAAGAATTCTACACTATTTCTACGAAAAGTTGTTTTTCCCCATATAAAACACATTGAAAACTTTGAGCGCTTTGAGCACACCCTAATTTTTTTTTTATTTCAAAATAAAAAAATAGGGGTATAATTTTTTTTTGGTACAGAACAATCCTAGGGGTTGGCGGCATCAAAAATGCGACCTTATTTTTTTACATACATTTTTGGACCACTTTAATGTAGATACATACATTTAATCTTAATTGTGGTATACCACACTACCCCTGCAAGGAAAAGCAATAGGGCTGTTCAGGATGTTGCGGAAATCGTCTTCCGATTTTCTACTGGAATTGCATTTGCAAATTTTATGCTTGCTACCATGGCAACCGTGTGCATTTTATTGCTGTGTATTTACAAATGCAACGAATATGCAAATGCAAGAGCATATCGTTCCCTAAAAGTGAAAAGGTGACAAGTCCATTCTTTTAAAATTGTTCAGAAGAGACGAAAAATAGATGCAGTTTCGCATTATCTGTCATTCTCTGCATCAAAAACAAAATTAAAAAAAAAGTGGACGTGGCACCTTTTCTGAACAGCCTTAATGTATAGACATGAGCTGTTACGCTTACGTTAAGTCGTTGATTTCTTATGTGTAGGAATTCTTTAACATAAAATCCTGATTTTTTTTTTGTACCAAACCTGTACTTCATATGAGATACTGTTGCGATACGCGCAACTGCATGTGTATGCTATATACTCGTGCATACATATGTATGCACATTAGGGTGATCCAAAAATGCAAGTGAAAAAGTGAAGTCGGAATTTTTATGCTCTCACCCCCTGGTTAAATAAACAATTGCATATTATGATGGAAAGTCTCCTGAAGATAATTCGAGTTTTTCGTTCGAAAAATATTGATTTTCATGAATTCTACACCATTTCTGCGGAAAGTTGTTTTTTCCCATATAAAATTACATGGAAAATTTTGAGTGCTTTGAGCGACCTCTAAGTATGTTTTGATTTCAAAATAAAAAAATAGGTGTATACTTCTTTCGATATAGAACAATCCTAGGGGGTGAGAGCATTACAATTCCGACCTTACTGTTTTTGGACCACGCTAACATACATGCAAATGTACGCATACACGCAATTAGTCGTGTTCACATGTTTTGTGCGTATCCGTTCGGTTGTAATTTTTCAAGAAATCTGTGGCTAAAAAGCTGTCTGTCCGTCCGGTGTGGATTGTGGCAAAAGCAACAGTTGTGACAAATGCACACAAGCACACTAGTGACACAATTACAATGCGAATGAAATTACGGGATATATTTCAAACACTTTTACATAACCATATTTATGTATACTTACAGACATACATATGTACATATGTGAGATGAATGTACGGAGGTCCTTACGAAAATATGTTCAAATCCAACAGTGAATACTTACGCTGAACTAAGAAAGTTTAAGAAAAATGTTTTGAAATTCAGTTGGCCATAAAAGTTCAGCAAATGCAGATGTATGGTTAAATATCTCAGGATAATGAAGCTAAGATGGAAAACTCACGTCGAGCTGAAGGTAAATCGGGCGCTGAAAGTTTTCGGACACTGTCGGAGAACCTTTAGTAAACGCTGGGGTCTGATACCGGCTATGGTATTCTTGATATCGATATATTATACATATGTATATTGCTTTAGTCTGACCCTGCAATAATATGATGGCGCAGAACCATGGTCAAAACCACGGTTTCCGTGTTAAACAGGCTGCAAAGAAGCGTGCGTATAGACATTGCGGGTGCCATGAGTAGACACCAGCACCGGCTCTCAATGCTTTGTGGGATTTGCCAATCTAAGGGGAGGTAATGAAATGGATGTGTCGACTGCACTCCTTTGGATTGCAGATCGGAGACCCGGACACAGAGTGTTGTTTAGGAGGATGTCAGAGTAATACCCTTTGTTTTTGGCACCTAATGACAAACTTATACCTGGAGCCTCCTTTGGAAGAATGTACATCGTTGGATTTCCTACAAGGGAGCAGTGGAGAGATCCACGTACTCTCTTGAAAAGCACGATGAAAAATTTCTATACCGACGGCTTAAAGACTGAAAATGGTACTGGAGCTGGATAGTATCTGGACATTAACTTCAGATGCTTTACCACTTTGGATGCAATGACAACGGTCTTTCAATCGGAAGCCTTTGCAATACTCAAAGTGGCAGATTGGATAATTGGGGAAAGGTGGCGCTGACATAAAATCAAGATCTGCAGTGAAAGCCAAGCTGCTCTTAAGGCCCTGGGAACCGCCCACACCTCTTCATTCAAATAGTACAGGAATGTAAGTTGAGGCTGCACTCCGTTAAAAGATGGAATGAGCTTGAACTTGTGTGGCTGCCAGCGCCTCATGGTATTCAGGGCAACGAACTGGCTGATAAATTGGCGAACAGCGGTTCTCTGATGTGTCCAACTGGAAAGGAGCCAATTTGAGGGCCAATCATAGTAGGAATGAGTGAGTAAATCGAGGATCTCGAAAATAAAACTCATGAATGATGTTGGCATGGTAATGATACCTGCAAAACACTCAAGTGTTTCCTGAAAAGGCCTGACAGGGTGGTAGCAGAATTCTTTCTCAGGCTATAACTAACTACTTTTGAAGGGCGATGGCCGCAAAATAGTGATTCCTGGTTTCCTCTGCATTAGATGTCAATCAACTCCTAGATTTTTTCTATTTTTTTATTTTTTTTATTTTATTTAACATTACATATTTGTTTATTTTGTTACACGTTCTTTTGTAGGTGGTCCCATTTTGAATTCTATCAGACAAACATCAAAATAATAATGTAAAATTTCGATCTTTACTTTATTTGTCCTGAATTCGGAAAAGAAAACATTAAAAACATGCGTCGTCGATTGCTTTATATATTGACGAGCATTGAAGCATCGTAATCTACAGCTAACCGAATCATTTACAATTGGAAACTACATGCTTTACGGCTTTAATAAAGCCGAAACTGCTAAGGCAACTACTACTGCTAAGGCTACTACTACTTAACATTTGAAATATTTCTTGAGATGTTATTAAATATTTTAAAAAAAGTTTAAATCAGTTAATTTGTAATTAATAAAAGTACTACAACAACATGGGTGCCAAATGAAAGAGGTCCAAAGGCGATTTGTTTTGAAGATATTTTTTTGAAGAGGGTTGCCACCCTTTTCAATCATCACTTAATGAATAAGTTAAATAAATATGTATGACAACAATGTGAGTGGCAAACAATATAAAAATAAGTTTTATTAACAAGCTAGAAGAAATATTTTAATATGGGTACCATACGAGAGAGATTTTAGGAAGCTGTATTTTAAAAATAATTTCAAAGGTGGTGCCACTTGTTTAGAAATTCAAAATCAATTTAATTAACCGATTCAATAAAATATTTCAATATGGGCATCACACGGCAGAGGCTTTAAGAGAACTTGTCTATGTATTTCGAAAATATTTTAGACGAGAATTTCTACCAACCAGCTAAGGAATTAAAAAGTCCTACTTATTTATATTATAAACGCAAATATTTGTGAGTAATTATGTTTGTTGGTCTTATTGGGATAACATTTGGCATACATATAGGTTATGACCTGGATTAACATATACCATATTTTTTCTAGAGCGTTTCCACCGCTCGAGAGAGATGTGAAAAAGCTTTATGAAGAAATCATTTAAAAGAGGATTGCCATTTATTTAAAAAGTAAAATTTTATTTTATTAATAAATTAAATGAGGTAGGCTTAGCAAACACATGAGGTTTAAGTAAGGTCCTTCTTAAAAATATTTTAAAGGGCTTGCCACCTGTTTGAAAGTCAACTAAAATATTTTCCTAAGTTATATATAGTATTAAAAATATGGATGCCAATCAAAAGATCTTTGTTACGAAAGCATTTTTAATTAGGGTTGCCACCTCTTAACAAATCAAATAAAATTTAATAAACAAGTTCAACGTATATATAAAATATTACAGTAGGAATGCCAATCAAAGGAACTTTGTTACAAATATATTTTTAATGAAGATTGTCACCTGTTAACAAATCAAAAATGATGGCAAGTCAAAATAGAAATATTTGAAGAGTCTTTATTTCAAAAATATAAAAAATGGGCTGCCATCTGTTTAAAACTCTAATTTAATTTAACAACTTATTTAACTCATACATATATATAGATATATAATAATAATAATAGATTGGCGCTTACACATATGTTAGTGTTTGGCCAAGCTTCTCCTCCGATTTGTGGCGTGCGCCTTGATGTTGTCACACAAAGCGGAGGGACCTACAGTTTTACGCCGATTGTATTTTTATGAGAAGCTGTTTTTCATGGCAGAAATACACTCGGAGGTTTGCCATTGCCTGCCGAGGGACGACCGCTGTTAAGAAAAAACCTTCTATATATATATATATATATATATATATACATGGTAACATACTCTTAATGAAAGTAAGTTGCTTTCTTATACTGAAATGTGTAATTTAATTGAAATATATTTAGTTTAAAGACTATAAAGCTATTTTCTTAAATAAAATGTTTTATTTTCCGTGATATAATTTATTTTCCATTTTGTTATCTACATTTTAAAGCAGAATAATAAATCGAACTTCACGCATGTTATTTTGTTTTGTTTGCCGTTCGTTTCTGCCTTAATATATTATTAAAAAGTACTATTTTAATTTACAATTTTTAAGGAAGTTTTTCAGAATTTCCCCCTTAAATACCAACTCTGCGAGCGGGTCCCGATATCCCGCCTTCATGTTAGGTTGATGCTGTTGCAGTGTACGTATAATTTTTTGATATACTGTATGAGGCGTGCCTGCAATTACAAACAAAGTGTTTGAGTGTTTACAAAAAATACATAAATTGTAGCATTTGGACGCCTGCTGTGTTGAATAGAGATTTTCTGAGAACATAGACGGCTTACATACACATAGAGTGTTAAAAAATAAATTCCTACATTTACACATCTATAAAGGTATGTAGGCATGTATGCTCTTATGGCATTTTATATCTTCGCAAGTCAGCAGGTGATTCAATTGGTTTACAAGAATTTGTCGGCAAATTTACTATTGCACTTTACTTAATTGATATTGTACAAGTGTAGATGTACGTATATGCATATGTATAAGTAGTTGTGTATTTGCCCTTGGTAAGTATAAATTTTATTTGCAGCTGTCAAGAATTTTACCTTTCCCAATTGAAATATGAAGCATAGAATTGTTTGCTACTTTCATGTTTCTTAATTTTGGAAGCATTCAGTATATGAGAGAATCATATTTCCAATAAAGCAATTAGTTAAAGTAGTGGAAAGTTGATTTTTCTTTAAGTGTTCGAATATCTATTCAAAGAAAAGTTGTACTACATAAAATCTGAGTAAATTTAAGTGTCGAGAAATTGTATTCGATTGATAAAGCTTCATTAATTGTAAGAAGAAAACACCTATAGCAACTATTGGTCTTATTCATAAAAAATAAAATAGTTTTGAGAAACTTTAGAAAGCACTTTAAGGCTGAATTTTGTATAATGCGGCATTCGAAACTTATGCTTGCAAATGTATGCAGTAACCACTTACATAAATAACCAGTTCTATGAAAGCAATTTAAGTGAAAAAGTATCTTCTTCTTTGGAAAATAATACGAAATCTACCAGAAGGGGAAATTAATCGTGCAATTACTTACATAAATTTTTGGCGAAATCGGCAGTAAGTATTGATAAATGTGATTACGCCGGCAATCCTACCCAAATAAGGATAAAACGCCAAAATTGAATTTAACATTTTAAACATGTGGCAACCCTCTTTAAGATCCTCAAAATATTCCAAGCATTAGCCAGAGTTATAAGCAATCCACGTGCCAAATCCATCTAGCCGTTTCTGAATGTTAACAAAGTTCTACCTTCAAAAAATAAAATTTTATTTCACATTTACATATACACCAATTCTTTAAGTTTACATCTCAGTTTTGCAGATCTGATGACGTTAAAAAAATGCTTTCGCGTTTTATATGCATACCTATATACATGTGTAGTTAGATAAATGTGACTTTTCGAATAGATGGCAACCATAATCAAAAGTATTTTCCAGGGACCGTAGCAGTTACAACTTTTATTAGGAAAATTGCTTTTTGAAAATTAGTTTTTGTCCAAATAATATTTAAATAGCCGTTATTTATGACTTTTATTTTATAAATCGAAAATATCGGTTATTTTTGATTTTTATCAAAATAATCTGCTATAACAGTTATTTTAAATTTTTATATTATATGTCTTAGATAACGGTTATCGAAGACTTATATGACATTCACATTTTAAAAATAATTTCATTCAAATGTTGGCCGCAAAAGAGAATAGCCGTCAGTGGTGAGCGCTTTCGAACGAACTTTCCATTGGCTGAAATTGAAGCCCGTGATGTCGGCAACATTTGGTTTCTGCAAGTTATCGCGAGACAGCGCACCTTTGGATTCCTTTAATTGGGGTTACGTGAATTTAAAAGTCTTTGTCGATAAGCCAACTGTGATTCTTAACTTGGAAGCCAAAATTACTCGCGTAATTCGCGCAAAGCTGGAAAGCGTAATTGAAAATTAGACCATCCGAATGGACCACCTAAGCAGTAGTCACGGCCGACATTTGAATGAAATTATTTTTAATAAGTAAATGTTACAAAATGTTTTTTGGAGTATTTATAAAGATTCCGACCTGAATTCTGCTTTAGGTGTTTTTTTGAAGTGTAACTTCTTTAGCAGCGGATGGTTGGTTGGGAGTAAGTTGACAAATTCAGCGGAAGTTGCACACGGAAATGGTGCAACGGAAATTGTGCAACGGAAATGATTGGCGCTTGAGTGTATGCACTAATTTAAAAAAGTTAAAGAATAAAACCTAAATAAAAGGATAAAGGCAAAGGTAAAAATAAAAACAAAAACAAAGATACGTAAAGGTAAAGGCAAAAATTAAGACCAAGGTAAATTTGAACATTTTACTTATTTAAGGGCAAAGGTGAAGGGGAATATGTAGATGAAGAGAATTACAAACATAAAAGTAAAGACAAAGATAAATATAAAGAAAATGATGAGGATAAGGATACTGATAAAAGTTTAGATGAAGATAGAGGAAGAAAGATTAAATTAAAACTAATTATAGAGAAAATGATATAGATAGAGACAGACTCAATCTGGAAACTATTTTGGGATTTTATAGATTTTCGGGATTCTCGGGACTTATCAATATAATAATCGATAATTTTATTGATTTTGTAATCGATATTTTTATGGATTTTGTTATCGATACTGTTATCGATTTGTCATCACTTATTTATCAATTATTAATCGATTTTGTTGTCTGTTTTGTTATTAATTATTTATCGATTTTGTTATCGATCTTGTTATTTTGTATCGATTATTTATCGCTTTTATATTATCGATTATTTATCCAATTCATTGTTTTTACCGATTATTTATCGATTTTGTTATCGATATTTTGTATCGATTTTGTTATTGATTTAGCTACTAATATTATTATGGATTTAGTCATCGATACTTTTATCGGTTTTGTTATCGGTATTTTGTTGGATGTTACTATCAATTTTGTTATCGATAGAGTATAAAGATAAAAATTAAGATAAAGGATAACAGAATAACGTAAATGTAATTAGAACGAGAAGGGGTAGAGGTAGGGATCTAGATAGAAAAAGGGGAAAAAATATAACCTTAAGCAAAAGCAGACGTATGTATGTACATATCGGGCCCTAACCGCCAAAATAACGTAAGCGACATCTTTTTCAAAATTTTATTTTTGATGCCGAAATATTCCTAGAGCATCTAGGTGCATTTCTGCATAAAAAATAAAATTTCGAAAAAAATGTCGCTTACGTTATTTTGGCTGTTAGGGCTCGATATGAATGTATATTTGTTATGAGACAAAACAGATATGTAATGTAAGTTTCACTTCTCCAGTGTGGCCCAGGCGCAATTACTTTTTTTATTTATTTATAAAGCAGGTCTACATGGACCACCCTATATAAATGCACATCCTATTAATGAAAAATAAATGTTTAACTGCAGTGGTATTTCGAATTTCGCCCACTCAGCAGTTGATCAAACAACCATTAAGCCATGCGGTTGAGAAACGACACTCAATTTCAATTTACACAGAAGTATGTGTACATGCATCCATACACACATACATATACATGTAAGCATGCGCAAATACTACTATATATGCAAATAGACGCATTTGCAGTCGTGAAGTCAGTTTATTGTAGCAATCCTTTATGTACACAAAATCGATGCGTTTTCCAATGCTCTGTCAAAACGCATAAATATTTGCGCATAAACTCTTAGCTAACAGAAGTCGGAGCCGCTGCGTAAGGGTTGTGAAAAAGCTGCATAAATAGTCGTCGGGAAAATGCGAAAATACAATAAATAAACAGACAAAAACACTTAAAGCGCCAAAATGCGAAAACGACTGCACAAATAAATAAGTATAAATCAAATTAAGTGCATTTAAAGTGAAAATTGACACAAACAAGCGCCGACGCTAGTACCCAGTCGGATTTGGTTACTTTCAAAATGTACTTATAGAACGGTTATATTTCCACTCCAAAAACATGAAGCCTGAAGCAAAGCAAGAACGGTTCTTTAATAAGGCAATTTTGCATGGGAAGGTTGCTGTTGGTTTGGAGAGCTTTGTAGAGTTTTTATACTCGTGAAAAAATCCTTATTAATTACAATTCGTAGTTTAAAGTACAAAACCGCGTAACTGGCATTTTTTGCCAAAAACTGAATTGGCTTATCGAAGCTCTTGGCTCAAGCCTGCACTCTAAAAAATTTTTGTTTAAATTTGCCCATATTAAGATAGGTAACCAGTTTCCTCTCTTAATGAATGCAAATTTACACACCGTGTTAATTAAATTAAACACTGCTTGCTTACTTTTACTTATCAAATTTGTCACGTAGCGCACACAAGGGTTGGGTTTTGGGGTTAAATTTATTATGATTTAAGAAATTTTGATAGAAAAAAATTTCTTTTCCATTTCTTGTGCGTCATTTTGTAAGAATTTTTCCTTTTCTTGATAGCTCTTTAAAGTTTAACTGCGAATGAAAACATTGTCATTCCACCAAAATGAGCTACATGATAAAAACACAAGTTCAGTTAAATTTTCGTTATTCGAAGTATTAAAAACCAGAAGTCGACGAAAATGAATAAAAAGGTGTAAAAATTTCGTAAAATTATTATATTT
>NW_016169029.1:0-18169 GCF_001687245.7 Rhagoletis zephyria
AAAATAATTTATTATGATTTATTTAAACGCAAGACGCCTCTGCTGTTCGCGTTAAATTGTTACCGCCATTAAAGAGTGGCGTAAAGGCTCAAGCATCTACTGATTCCAACGAACTGGGAGATAAGGGCGCTTACTATTGGGGCTTGCTGGCTTTTACTTGTCTATCGGTCAATTTCTTTCGTTTTTTGTTCCAAGCTTTCTTATTTCACACGGCCTTGCTGTGCGCTATTTTTCATATTTTCACCAACGAGGGGGGCGGGCGTAACAACTAAAGGAAAAAGTGTAACTTTTGACGAGCCGCTGCATTAAGAAATCTCAGAATTTATTACTAGCAAAATTATCAAGTAGCTTATAACTAAATGAAAGCATTTCAAACTCAATACCCAGAGGATTAACTGCGCGCGGTGTACTCACTCAAATCCAGATTGATTGGTTGGTTGCAGTGCTTTTTGGTGTCTGACTACAAATAGCATTGGCGAATATTTAATCTATTTGAATCGTATGTTGCCTTAGTTCCCTGATTAATTTATTTACGTCGCTTATGATAGCTCCAGACCTAGTTGCGTCACGTTATGTGTCCTCCCAGTATTGTATAATTATTATCCGTAAAGTCTGAATATTCGCACAAAAAAATGCTGGACACTTACTTTGGTATCTTCTTACCTATATAGTCGTATTTTTCTCTTCTGGCTGGCAATCATACTTGTACTCTACAGTTGAAGTCAACACTGGGTAAAATTTAGTCTTTCGTCAGGGATAATTGCATTTATTTAATGATCAACCCATGTCTGAAGTGTCTAGTCCCAGGCCTGACTCTCTAAGAGTCGTTTTCTCCTGTAGGTTTTAAAATTTATCTGCCATTTAAATACAAATTTTATACTGAAACAAGTAAGAGCAGCGCTGTCTTCGGCTATGCCGAAGGCTTCATACCTTTCATGAACATCTGCAAATTTTACTTTGACAGATTACTGCTTTTGAATACATCTTACATACTTATATTAAAAATCGCATCTAAACAATCAGAGGTATGGGAGATATACTTTATATGACACCAATCTAAGTGATTTTCACCGCTATGTGATCGGTATGTAAACCGGTAACACAATTTATTGGGTTTAGTTTCCTACATAAAGGAGATATATCGCAAAAACTGGTATCTGAACAATCAGTGGTATAGGAGATAAAGCTTATACAGCATAGATTTTGACGATTTTCTCAGTAGACTTTGTATTATTATTTATAAAATATCTTACGAAATTTATCGGTTTTAGCTGTTCAAATAAAGAAGTTTTACAGTAAAATCCCATATCTGAACAATCAGATGTATGGAAGATATATGTTGTAGTCATCCGATCCTTGTTATTTTCACTGTAAGTATTCTGTTAATAATGAGTGAAAATGGTGCGAAATTTCATGTTTCTAGCTGCATAAATGGAGGAGTTATGATAAAAGACCTCATATCTGAACAATCAGTTGTATGGGGGCTGCAGGTTATAGTGACCCGATCTTTATTATTTTCGAGGTAAGTCTTCTGTTGATAATGAGTGAAAACAGCGCGAAATTTCATGGTCCTAGCTACATAAATGGATGAATTATAACGAAAAATCTCATATCTGAACAATCAGTTGTATGGGAGCTATAGGTTATAGTTACCCGATCTTTTTAATTTTCACTGTAAGTTTTCTGTAGATAATTATTGAAAACAGTGCGGAATTTCATGTTCCTAGCTATATAAATGGAGGAGTTATAACGCAAAATTTTATATCTGAACAATCCGTTGTATGGGAGCTATAGGTTATAGTGACCCGATCTTTGTAATTTTCCTTATAAGTATTCTGTTGATAATGGGTGCAAGTATTGCAAAATTTCATGTTCGTAGCTGCATAAATGGAGAAGTTATAATGAAAAATCTCATATCTGAACAATCAGTTGTATGGGAGCTATATGTTATAGTGGTCCGATTCTTCCGGTTCCGACAAATGATTAATACATTATAAAAATACACCCACCTACCAAATTTCATCCGGATATCTCGAAAACTGAGAGACTAGATTGCATACAAACAACAGACAGACAGACGGACAGACGGACAGACGGACATGGCTAAATCAACTCAGCTCGACGTTCTGATCATATAAGTATACATTTTCATGGGTCTATCTCTTTTTGTTCTGGTACTTACAAACATCGGACCAAAGTTATAATACCATTTCATGCTCATGAAAGGTATAAAAATGTGATAAGATAAAAAGTAACGATACAAACGAAACGGGTGCTGATTGGATTAGTGACGAATACATACGGGTATCCAAATTGTTTAGTTTACAGTCCTTTTGCCTGATATAAATTTTATCAGAGGCAATATTTGTGGGAGGATGGTTCCATGCGTCCACGATTTTCGCTAGAGTGTGGCCCTTTGCCACCGAATCCCTCATGACCCGGAACCCACCATAGGGTTACTCTGTCATTGGCTCCTAGTCTAACCAGTACCTTTCCGCAACTGTCTACTACCTTTGACACCGTTTCCACAGACTTCAATTGAAAAAATTTCCGGCTGTCCAATACGTTAATTTCGGGGATATTCCCCAAGCCTTATCATGCAGCCTTTGACAAGCATAAAATGCTTTCGTGGCGTTATTGGTAACCGCTGTGAAATGCGAGTTCCAGTTGGGTCGCTTATCATATTTTCAGTAATATTTATGGATGCTAATGTATTAGCTCGTCCTGAACTCATCTTAAAGTGCAATCATAAATGTATAAAGTTTTTCCATGAATATGATAGTATTATATTCATGCAAATCTCTCAATCTCTGTATCCTTTAAAGCTCATCTGTGCCAAGAACTAAGTATCGAAAATTTGTGACCACATTTATCGAGCATTCATGGTAATAGCGACATGCCAACAAGTTCTGTACAAGTTTGTGCCCAAACAAAGAGCAGACTCGCTACCTATTGCATGAGTGCAATCCATCCAACGAACGACCAATCGAGGTTGTTGTAGTCAGCAAGCCAGGAAAGTGTTTAACACAACCATCCGGTCAGTGGATGCGCTCATAAACTAAAAAGTCACAAAAGTTTTCAGTGCTGCTGCTGCTGCTGCCTCTACCAAAACGGTGTGTGAGTGTGTGTGTGTGTGTGTCTGCTGCGCTTGGGCACTTCACTCGTAAACCGAGTGCACTTCCTGCATGTGCAACGTCCAAGCGAATTTGCGAAAGTGTCGAATTAAGATTGGAAAAGTTTTAAGCTGTCTTCCCTCTGTTTAAAGAGTTAAAAAAAAAAAATCCGCACTTGATATGCACTTTTATAGCATTTCTATATGACTTTAACTGTAGTTAGGATAATAAAAGTGAAACGCAAAATAAATTTGTAAGTTTTCGAATAAATTTTCAATTGGAGGAAAGCAAAAATACTCAAACTGTAAATATTGAGATTCATGCAACCCAGTAAAATAGTTTGGGGTTTTTTGTCTCAAGTATTAGGCACTAAAATAGATTCAAGAATAATTTTTCTAAATTCGAAACTTTATACAAACTTGGGAAAAGTTGACAAATTTTCATCAATATTTCAACTTTTGAATCTGAATTTTTATCTATCTATTTACGCTTTTTGAGGGTTCACACAAAGCGTTACTAAAAACGTATGGACAAAACTTCGAAGCCATATATCCATTGGTGTGTTTTTTGGGGTATTTTTGAGGTTAGGTTTGTATCGGTGGTATGCTTTAAAGTGAACAGATTACGTTAAATTTTTGAGGGTTCAAACATAACATTATTAGAATTATATGGGACAAATTTTGAAGTCATATCTTGACTGGTATGCTTTTTATGGTATTTTAATGCATTTTTGAGGTTAGGTTTGTATGGGAGGTATGCTTTAAAGTGAACAGATTATGCTAAATTTTTTAGGGTTTAAACACAACATTATTGAATTTATATGGGCAAAAATTTGAAGTCATATCTTCATTGGTAAGCTTTTTATGGCATTTTAATGCATTTTTGAGGTTAGGTTTGTATGGGAGGTATGCTTTAAAATAAACAAATTATGTTCAGTTTTTCACAGTTTTAACATAACGTTCTTCAAATGATATGGACAAAAATTTTAAGTCATACCTTCATTGGTAAACCTTTTATGGCATTTTAATGCAGTTTTTAGGTTAGGTTTGTATGGGAGGTATGCTTTAAAATAAATTCATCACGCCAATTTTTTGAGGTTTTCTTGACTCACGTCCATAAATGTTTTACACGAAAAATTGGCGTTCTACGCCGATTCCTAGTTTTTGCTAAAAAAAATCTATGGGGCTGTACCAGTGTGCGCCGTGAAAAAACTCTGGTCAGATATGTAATTCGAGTGCTATAAACTGATTGCTGTTACATCTGAATACGCATTTTAAATTTAAAAAGTTTTGATTTATTTACATACATCAAAGTCAAAAATATGTCCCATTCAACTCCTAATTAAAGAAGCTTTGAAAGTTAATTCAATCTTTGCATGTAAATCCGTACTCAGCCTTTCGACTGCGATGACTGTTACCGAATAGCTTGAAACAATATAAATGGATCCACTTAAGCAATGTATGAGTGTCGTTTGGCTTGGCGATGAATTTCGGTTATTTTGTGCCTAAGTGGCGCCTTGTGCCTTTGAGGCATCACCGCCTACGTGTGGAAATAAATTTCACGCAATTTGATGCTGCTAAAATACCCTTTTATAGTTGAATGAAATATTCATGACTATTGCGCAGACATACGCACGCACGACAGATCATCAGTAAAGCGGACTCATGCTCATGTATGGGCAAATATTCCTTGCGCATACATACATACATACACTCACTTATCCATACATGTGTACACATTACGTATACACACGTGCGCTTGTTTTTGTTGATTTAGGCCAACAACAAATGAAGAGCTAACAAATAATCAGACAAGATTTCCCTGTCAGGCGATGATAAATTACACTTGAAGCAGCCAGCATCCTTATCGCCAGCAGTGCTACCACCCAGCGTGAGTGCCTAAAAGTGTTGGACATTTATGTAGGTAGAATGGTTGATTGAGCCACTGGGCGGGTGTGGATTACAACGAATTATGTTGTGGCGTGAAATGCTGTAATGGCAATGAAAGCCGAAAATCGAATGAAGACAAATGGCGAATCGGCGAATGAATGCTTTGGCGGGGCATTGCAAGAAGGGAGGTGGTTAGGGGGGAGAAGGCGTGTAAAAATGTCGCGTGAAGTTTATCGCTGACACATGTTTTCTATATTGCAGCACTTTACCGTTACAATTCTGAATAATACGATTTTATTGTTCGCTATATGCCAACGCGAACCAAAGACGGATATACAGCAGTGTGTGGGCCATTTTGTCGGTTGGTCTCTTATCGAAAAAAAAGCTTTCATGATATTTTCAACTTTGTCATATTTTTTCTTGGCTGAGTGTGTGCCGGGATTTCGATTCGAAAGCAGCACAAAAATGTCAATGGGCAGCCGTAACAAAATACAAATACAACAAATGTTGGGCTCCGCCGTAGCTTAACAAACAGCGGAGATGTCAAGTTTTGGACTTTCAAATTAGACAACGTTCAACAAAAACAACAGTTAAAGCCTACAATACTACAAAATGGCAAGAATAGCCAGACAACCAACCGGCGAAGAATAAAAGTTCAGCTGTGATAGCGATAACATTGTCAAAGGCAATAGTGACAGCTGCTGCTGCCGGGGTAGAGGACAAAGCTCAATGCCTATGTATGTACAACAAACAATTAAAACTTTGAAACAAAAATTACACAATCGGAGTGAAAGTTGAAAATTAACAGCGAGACCGCAACAAATCGTCGACAACGGAGGCAAACAATAAGAAGCGCTTGATTGTAGAAATGTATGTAGGTATGTATGTAGGTATGTATGTATGATAGTGGACAAGAGGCCAAGAAGTGCCAAGTGTTAACCATGGCATTCATTGTAGGCAATTTTAATCATCAGCAGTGACAAACCCAAAGTGATGGCACGTCACACTACCGGCCAGTGTGTCTGAGGGAGGCGTGTCGCCTACAACCGTCATCACAGCTACGGTTAACGCTTTTGTTTTGGCAGCTACACAAATACATATGTATGTATGTGCCAACTACGCATTGCGAGCAGTCGGTGACAATTTGTTTGTGGTGCCGCCGCTAAATTGTTTCTGATTGTGTGCGAAAAATGACAACAATACGCTGTTGTCCGCTTGAAGAATTTTAGGCGTAATTCAATTAAATATTTAACATTAATTACATTTTGCCTGGGAAATTACAAAATTATGTATTGCTTTTGAAGTGCGCGCCGTGAAAAGTTTACAAAATCACGAAGGACTGTGGTGGCTTTTATTGCCTGTCGGGGGATTTCTAATGGGTTTTCTTTCTGAATTATAGATGGCTGTTCAACTGTTTATTTAACCGCACTTTTGCATACATATATATGCACCTTTAAAGGGAAACATGATCGGCGAGACGAGGAGTGGGCGTGTGTTTTGCCCGCGCCGGACTTCAGACATAGGGAAAAACTTCCTGTCTCTTTAAATCATGAAGAACAATTTTGTTAATAAAATTCATGATATGCATACGAACTGAATTTAGGGCCTCAAAATTGGCAAAATATCGAGAAAATATCAATTCTCAATTTTTAGCATTTTGGCCCATAGCTTCCAAACAATCCCCTAATATCTGATTCTTTTTTGTTTTATAGGAAGTTTACTTTGCATCAAGTTGAAAAGTTTCAATGTAGCATTTTAGAGCAATTTCTTATCGGAAATTCGAGATATTAGTTTGTCAAGTACCATCTAAAAAACCAACACTTTGCTGTTTTAAATAAATACTTCCAAAAACTGAAATCAAAACTGAGTCAACATTTGATGACCTCGAAAATGCATCAGATTTAAACTGGCCAGGTGGATGTATGATGACATCTAGAAACCCATTCCAACTTATGCTACACCCGTCTGGTGGCAGAAGCCAGAAGTGAAGTATACGCAGGTCAAGCTCTGTAAGCTACAACGACTGACCTGCAAGACAAGAAGTTTGGCTGCGCATTAGCCTTTTGGATCGGTGCCTTCCTAAATTTAAGCTTACACCAAACTTCAAGGTCTGTTCCTCCGGAGGAAACGACTGGACTTAAACCCCGAAAGAACAGTCATATCTGATATACTGACGGCTCCAAGACTGAATACGGCGTCGGAGCAGAGGTTTACGGCATACAACCCAGAGGGAGCCTTAACACTAGCATGGGGCAAGGTAACTCTGTCTTTCGAACCTAGGTTCACTCCATTGAAATATGTATATCTGAGGCAGTAAATGTTTAGAAAGTGGGGCAACCAACAAAGATAACACTCAGTCACTTCAAAGCCTCCAGGAACCGGGCACAGCTCATCTGGGTGCCGGAACATAGCGGAGTCAAGGGAAATGCACAGGGACTCATAGACTCAGTACCCTTTACTGGTCTGCATTAGGCGAAAGTACTTTATATGGATGAAGAGCGAAGCGCTACATTACTGGACACATACGGATGTTAACAGGCAGGCTAGGTCCTTCATTCTGCATATATCAACAAAGAGAACCGAAGAGCTCCTGCACTTCAGTAGGCATCTGTAGGGTAATGAAGTACTAGTCAAACATAGGAGTGGTTGACTCTGATGAGTGTAGGTTGTGCAACGAAGTAGAGGCAACAGCACAGCACATTGTGTGTAACTGAGAGGACGTCACCAGGACCGGACTTCGTTTTCTAGGTTCACCGTATCTAGTATCTATGATAGTGATGAACAGAACTGAGGAACCTGAGGACCTGGTTCTTTAGGGAACTGACAGGAACCGAAAAACGGTTCCGGAAGAACCGAAGCTCGATAAAAAAAAAGAACCGCAAAACTGTTTCGGAAGAAGCGAAACTTGATTCCAAAAAAAAAAAAGGAAAAACGGTTCCGGAAGAACCGAAACTTGATTCCAAAGGAGACGAAAAACGGTTCCCGAAGAACCGGAAAATGATCTCAGAACAACAGGAAAAAATAAGTAAAACGAACTGATAAGCCATTCAAAAGCGCACATTGCACAATGGGCAAAAAATTGTTTGTTTTTGTATAAAGTTTAAATATGAAGATATCAGCCCGAAATTCGGGTAAGATATGTATTATAGAGCTTTTATTTTGATATAAAAAATTTCGCTCTGTTCGAGGCAGTATATTCAAAAGAAAATGTGCAACGACTTTTTGTATGAAATATGTGCAGACACGAATGTTACTCATACGCCATGTAAACGCTTTCCTCTGCTCATTCCTTTTTTATATATCCATAGACTATCTTCATTTGTAGCTTGATTATTTTGTAACAGAACAGGCTTTAACACAAAAAATAAAATAAAAAATAACCAGAATTTGTTATTTAAATTCCTGTTAAAGTTTGATTTTTTTAATTTTTTCATAAAAAAAAACAACAGAACACGGTTTAACGTAAATTGAAAACCTTTAAACCGAATCCGACATTTTTTAATTTTTTCCCTGTTAAAGCTTGAATTTTTTCCATTTTTTCATCAAAAAAAAAGCAAAAAATCTGAAGTGATTAATTTATTTCCCATAAACTATCAGGCCGATCGAAAAGTTGTATATATATGGTTTATGGAAAATCTTACCTTCCTTTGCCACATCGTAAGATATATTTGATTAAGTGGAACCACTTTTTTTCTTAAGACGAATGGTAAATTTAAAATATGTATCTCGCAAACTTATCCACAGGAAAATAAATTACATAACTCGATTTTCGAAAGCAACTAGCGATTCCACATAGGAATTGGATAGTGGCATCCGGTGAATAAAAAAAAAAAAGTTTTTATCCAGTGATATTTTTTGATTTCTAACAAACAAAAAAATGTTATATTTTGAGAGCATTAAAATTCCAACTTTACTTACTTTTGATCACCCTAATATGCATACATACATACAAGGAATGCAAAAAGCAGAAGGAAAAAAACTAGCTTAGCCGTAGATTGCTTTCCTCACCTTTTATGCTTCTTATTTAAGTTGATGTAGAAGGAAACTTGTTTTCATTTATTACGGATAATCAACCCAAAATTGAACATATTTTTCAATAGCACACTTTTGCCCACACCAATACAAAAAATGAAATATATAAATAAAATAAAACCCTTAACGAACCCTTCACTGTGCAGCTCAGCTACTTATTTACGTGGCGTGGCTGTAGCCGGAGTAGAGTTACCTTTCTCCTTTTGTTCAGTGTGAGTGCCGCACGAGCGCTATTAACTGTGGTGGCCCCGGAGGTGAAATTGAGGCTATTTACGGATACCCGCTTATGTTTGGGTGTGTTTTCTCATTGTGGTCTGCACAATAAAACAACATTGGTTGTGCCCTTTCTTATATATATACTCTATGTATGTATGTATGTATGTACGAATATACGCATGCTGTCTGTCATGTGCATAAACCACATTTGCAATCACACACATACATATGTAACATACGTGGCCACAATCTTAACCACATTCTCAAATTCAGCCACTTAAGATTGTCGGTGGTGCGAAAATGTGAAGACCGATAATCTGCGCTGTGAGTTGGCTAAGCGGCTGAAATTGAAAATCGAGGGTATTGTGAAACAAATTGCGAAACATTTTTATGTTGCTGTCCGTCATTGTGGCAGCATATATTACGGCGGTGGTGGAACGGATGTGCGGGTGATAGTATTACGAGCAAGCGTAAGCGTTGTATTAGCTCCGTCAGGTGATTATGTGGCAGATTTCAATTTGGCAAGACATCCGACGGATTTTGGGGGTGGATGGCGTGCGCCTGCAACACAACTGTGTTAATAAAATTTAATGGGCGAGGAATATGTTGTGCGCCGCGGCAGGCAGGCAGAGAGAGGCATGCTACGAAAGTATGAACCATACAAGACAGCTGAGTATCATATGAGTACTCATATTATCATTACCCCTAATCACAAAAGTGCTTATCAAAGTCCTCATTTTCGTTCAGGCCATGGGAAAAAATTGAGTACTTTCCCCTCAATGTTGTCATCAGAAAGTCCTCAGTACTAATAGTCAAACTACTCATTTATGCCGTACTACAAAAACAAAAGTGTAAATGTGTGAGAATTTTTGCCTAAAGTGCTCAGCAATGTCTTGTAGGGAAGCGAATGATATGCAAGTGTGTGTGTGTGTGTGCCAACAATGCCAACAGGTTGCTCATACGCTACGATGTTCTTTTTTGCGCTTTGACACTGAATACAAAGTTTATGTGCGCTCTTATGTTCGATATATGACTAACATTAAAATTGCTAAGACAGGCAAATACTAACGTACGTAAGTATGTACATATGCATACATACATACACGGCGGTGAGTAGTAAAAGGATTTGCAGTTCAAGTTGCAAAGTCTGTGACCAACAACTTTGTGCGCACTCAATCACTAAGCACAAATGTAGATGAGTATTTATGTATGTGCGCGTGCACACAGGTAAAACTTTGTAGCAAAAATTTGATATTCATGTGTCTGTGCACTAACGTGATTGTAAAATATTCTTACTAAATGTATTGATGTGTGCCGCATTGAGTAGCCCATAAAAATTGGTACTAAATTCTACTCAGCATCGTGAATGGTTGTAAATTTACATACATTTATACGCATACGTTGGCGCGTGCAACATTCGCATTTGAGGTTGTAAAAAGTTTTGCGACTGATTTAAGTTTACGAGCACGTCACTGCCGTTTGTGCGGGGCGTAGAATGTATTGAAATCTTTTGAGTTGTAAAGCCGCTTCCTGAATTTATGACACTCTCTCGGTGTGGCTGCTGTAATTCGACATGATTTAAATAGGTTTTTGTGCCCACATTTGGAATATACTATTTTGTGGGTTTTCTCACCTGAATTCAGATGAGTGTCATATTGCAGCTGACTGGCTTTTATTAGCATTTTAGGATTAACATTCGTAGCCGCAATGATGCACGTAGTTTTGAATTTGTATGCACATAAGTATGTATAAAGTAGTATACTTTCTGTTGAAAGGGTAGCCGAAGAGCCAGACCTGCCTGTGGGCCCCCACCGCTTCCCAGTGCTTAGTGCGCTCAGAGTTTACCCTCTCACTAATTATGGCAATCGAAGGGAACCATCTGAGACTGCCTGAAAAGGTAGTTAGCGATCCTTCTCGTGCCAACTCGTTGGCGACCTCATTGCCTTCGATTAAATCAATGATATCGGGCTACTTTCTGGGAAGCAGACTGGTCACAACCGATTGCGATTCCAGTTGCACTGAAGCTCTGCCTTGGAGATGATGAAACTTCAGGGCATATTGTCTGTTACTGTCCGGCTTTGGCCAAACAAAGATTGATCCATTTCAAAGTTTCAATGGTCGAACCCTTTGTTATAAAGAATTCGCCTACCAGGACCCTTTTAGCATTCATTAGGGAAACTGAAGTTAACTTGGCCGCATTGCATCAGAGACTCTCTTTTTAAGAGATACAACAGATGCTTCAGGTTATGGTGTCTCTTGTCCTGTTATACCAAAAAAAATAACTAACTTACCAACTTATGTATTTGTAAATAAGATTGACTGTTATTCTTTGTTTCTTAAAATATTTTGCAGTTTATTTGTTTTTCTTTCTGCAAAAAATCCAAGAATCCAAAAATCCCTTCGAAGTACTCAAATTGGTATCGAAACCCACTTTATTAAATCCGTAGGATGTGCCAAGCGCTAGAAGAGTTACATAAATCCGCTTAGATCGTATTGAGATGGGATGAGTAAAGTATTTTATGGCCGCCACAATGTGAATCTTCTTCTTGTTCTTCTCCTCTGCCTCTGTAACCGCCTTAGTGATTTTGGGCGAGCTCAGAAAAGCCCGCCAGTCGCTTCTTGTCTGAGCCAACTGGTGCTAATCGGAAACGCCAAGTGAAGTCAAGTACTTCTCCACTTGGTCTTTCTATCGCAGTGCGGGCCTACTTCAAGGTAAAAGTGAAGATAAAGACGAAAATGGAGACGATGAGAGATAAATAAGAATTAGGATAACTGAGTGTGTAAGAATATTAATAGAAATTTTTCGATAGGAAACAAAATAAATTCAGTCATAAAAGTAACCGAAATTTATCGAATCATTAAAGTTTATAGTTATCGAAGTTAATCAAGTTTTCCATGGTTATTGTGTTATCGCAACGTATCGAATTATTCAAATTGATCTTCGTTAATTGAGCTGTCGAAATTTATTGACACAGAAACTTAGTTGTCGAAATTTACAGATATATATCGAGCTATGATATTTATGAATTTATGGGATTATCGAATTTTTGTTAGTTAAAGAAATTTATAAAGTTAACGAAATTTATCGAGTTATCGTAATGCATCGAGTTCTTTCAACTTACAGAGTTATCGTTAACAGAGCTGGGTAATGCAATTACATTACAATTACAATTACATTCCTCAGTAATTGTAATTAGGATTCAATTCTTTTAGTTCACTGCAAAGGAATCGATTACTTTTTCAATTCCTTGAAGTAATTTCAAATGGAATTGTTTTTTTCTTTAATTCCATTACAAGGAATTTCATATTGTAATAGGAATAAATTACGTGCTAGTAATGTAATTTCTTTTATTTCAATTCCTTTGAAAGGAATTGAAAATGTAATTTTTTTTCCAATTCCTTTGAAAGGAATTGAAAATGTAATTGATTTTTTTTCCAATTCCATTCCTCAAAGTAATTTAAAAAGTAATCGAAAAATTTATAAAAAAAAAATTTTTTACTGTTGAATTGCAATAGCTTTGTTAAATTTCCTGCTAGTATTTCATGCAAAAAATTATTGCACTTTCACTTAACCCTTGCAAACTTGTTTATTTATCCATCGATTTTCATCGGTAGTAGTGTTTTAACCCGCAAAACAAGCAGAGTTTGGCTAGTCTATACTAATATATATTTTGAAAGGCGTTTTTTTGTTCGCAAAGCTCGAGAAAGGCCGTACCGATTTTTTTGAAATTTCGGAATCTACTGCAGACTTTCCAAGGATGGTTATAGCTAAAAAAAGTTTCGATATAGAAAGGGGGCGTGGCACCTCCCATACAAACCGAATTTTTCAAACTGCATATATTTGTGGTAGAGGACTAGAACTGGGTATGGTGATATCTATATACATATATAAGACCAATTTCATACTCATGGAGAAAAATTTGCATGGTTGGAGATTGGCGTGTGGCACCTCCCATATAAACCGAACTTTTCATATTGCATATTTCTGGAAGTGTTCATGGTAGACTGTAAGCCTTTTTAAAACTCTTTAGTTTGACACCCACATGCCAACATTGCATTTACTTTATCAATTTAACTGAGTTACAATTTCCAAATAGGTGGCAGCCCCCTCAAAAATATTTCCAACAGTTATCTTTCTCAAACCTTTTTAATTTGATACCCATATTGTAATATTTTATTTATTTTATCAATGTAATTTAGTTAAATTTTCAAACAGATGGCAACCCTCCTCAAACATATTTTCGGCAGTAAGCCTTCTTAAAACTCTTTAGTTTGACACCCACATGGCAATATTTCATTTTTTTTAACAATTTGACTGAGTTTAAATTTTCAAATAGGAGGCCACCCTCGTCAAAAATACTTCCAGCAGTTATCTTTCTTAAACCTCTTTAACTTAATACCCATATTGTAATAATTCATTGATTTTAAATTAATTAAATTTTAAAATAGGTGGCAACCCACCAAATTTTTGCGATATCATTGGTTCTGGTATTATACCGAATAATAAAAAAAAATTTTTTCAAATCGGTTCAGCCGTTCTCGGGTTTTGATGACCGTGACATACGAACACAACATTTTTATATATATATAGATATACATAGAAGATGTCCAATGTGTGCTTTCGATTTTAATCTTTGACCACAACAAAAATTCCACATTGTATATTCGTGAATGAACTTTCAGTTTCTCGATTACTTTTACAATTCCTTTGAGTAATTGGAAAAACTAAAGTACTCTTGCAATTCCAGGTAATGGAATTGAAAAAAAATCAATTACATTTTCAATTCCTTTCAAAGGAATTGGAAAAAAAATTACATTACTAGCACGTAATTTATTCCAATTACAATATGAAATTCCTTGTAATGGAATTAAAGAAAAACCCAATTACATTTGAAATTACTTCAAGGAATTGAAAAAGTAATCGATTCCTTTGCTGTGGACTGAAGGAATTGATTCCTAATTACAATTCCTTGTAATCTGTAATTGGGAGTAATTTAATTCCTAAAGGAATCATTACGACCCAGCTCTGATCGTTAATTATTGATTTACTGAAATTGGTCGATTTATCGAATCGAACTTTATGGGATTTTCATAATATATCGAGTTATCGAAATTTCAAGATTATATAAACTTATCGAGTTTTCACTGGTTATCGAATTTTATCGTGTTAATAGAGTGTAATGAGTTATCGGAATTTTTTGACAGCTTTCCAAAAATATGAAGCTGTCAAAATTAACCGAGTTAATCTGTTATCGGGTTATCGATTTATATCGAGATATAAAAATTTTTGGTTTTTAGTGTTTTTGAAATTAATCAATTGAGGGTTTTATTGCTTATGAAATTCACCAAATTATCGATATATATGAAATTATTGAAATTTATCGATAAACTGGAATGTATCGTGTCAATTCCAAGTCCTGCCAAAGCTCTCCAAAGACGTTCAAAGATATACAAAAATTTTATTCACGTTTTAGTTCCACTTTATGAGTTAAACTACGTGCTAAGTTAAAAAAACGTTTTTAAAAAACTCTCGAATTTCGACAGTAACTGGCAGTCTAGTACAATGTAATTCGCTCAGTGCACTAACTGCGTATTTTTATTTTTGATACAAAAGCCTTTTAAGCGATCTCGTACTGAAACTTAAAGCCCTTTGCATACATATGTAGTTATATATTTGTGAATTATGTGCAGTTTTTTATAGTTAAGTTTCACTAACGCAGCCATTTTACAAACTCTTTAATAATATTACTTTGGTAGCGGAACGTACAAAATGTGCTGTATATCCGGCCAATGACTACATCAGTTGTAACTTATACTTCTACTTCTGGTTAAGTAACTACAACAAAATACTCTTCGACGTACAAATAAAATGAAAGTATGAGAACTTCTTCGTATGACACTTCCGCCAACGCATTATAACACGCTTCCGGTTAGCTTCAATGAACTTCCGTTCGATGTACAGAAACCGTCAGAAATACATACATACTTATGTACGATATACACACATACAAATACATACATACAGACATAGGTATGTACATATGTATTTGCTTGAAAGGGATACTGACATTTGATTTGTACATTATTTGATTATGTTATGATGAGAATTCGAAATGAAGATAAAAATGTTAGAAAATATATATGTTATTTATATATATGTATGTATGTATTAGGGTTAGGTTTGATAGCACGGTGGCAAGGGGGCATATTTTGTGGGTATTGACCTCAAACTCCGGAAAAGTTAATAATTTTGTTTTGTTTTTTTGTTGTTTTGTTTAAGTTAGTATATTTGTTTACTTAAACAAAATGGGCCGTGACTGATGTCCAAAGTTCACTTATACTTGTATGTAAGCTGAGTGAATATAAAAGTTGACGAAATAGCAGCAGAATTGTGCAATAAAAATATAGTTATTACGACGCAAGGCTAATTCTTTTATACAAATAATAAATATTTTATGGGAAAAATTATTATATTTCATAACATTGTAATGAAAGAAAACATGGAACTTAATTATATTTTTCGATCCAATACCATAAGTCCATAAAAAATCTACTTCAGAAAAATTCAGAAACGGCATTCATATTTATAGGGCATAATTAGATTGGCGAGTCTGGTTGTGCCCTCCATTTTTTCAGATTGGCGCTCATTTACGAATAATTGCGAATTGTGTACAATTTTCAATTTCTAGAATTTTGTTGCTTTTATTAAATTAAATAAATTTCTTAAAAATATAAAAGAACGAATGCGGTAAAGTGTGCTAAAAACCTATACCTAAGCTGAGTAGAGAGTGTTATTGTTCAGTTTCATCATCCTTTTAAAGATCTTCCGAGGGCACTGAAATTTGCGAACATATAATTCAGTAAATCTCAGTACTCAGCTCCGACGAAAGCATTTGAGTATCGTGCGCACTTTTCCACATTCGTTTTCTTATATTTTTAAGTTATTTTTACTGATGAAGAGAAACAGTAGGAAGAAACTAGTAGTGCATCGAGTTTTTTCACCAGATCTTTGAAAAATAGTATTCGATTTTTAATTATGCCAGCATCGCCTCTACCTATAACTAGCCGTTGAACATTTCTGCTTGGAATGCATTTTGATCAGGGACCGAACATAATAGTTATTGATGAAAACTGTCATGGAAAAATTCACTATGAAGGAAATGTTCTACAACTAAGTGATACATACCGATCGCTTTCTTTTTTCACCGAGACTCAAATTTGAAAATTAATTTTTATTTGCAATTTTTATGAAAATAAAAAAAAAAAACAATTATTTTTGATTTGTATATAAAATCCAAAATAACAATTAATTTTGATTTTTATATTATATGTCTTAGATAACAGTTATTGAAGTTTTTTATTTATAAAAGTCATCAATAAAAATCAGTCAGTGACTTTTAGTGTTGAAAGTCATCAATATAAATCAGTCTCTGTTGAAAAGGTGTTGGGAAACAAAAGTTTACTACGACTTATACAAATGACTTTTATAAGTATGATTTAAAAAAATAAAGTTCAGCGACTGATTTTTATTTATGACTTTTATAAATAAAAGTCTTCGATAACTGTTATGTAAGATATATAATTTGAAAATCAAAAATAACTGTTATTTGCAGATTATTTAGATAGAAATCAAAAATAATTGTTAATTTGGATTTATAAAATAAAAGCCAGAAGAAACGGTTATTTAAGGAGTAATTAAATAAAAGTCAAAAAATAATTGTTAAAGAGCGATTCTTTTAATAAAAGGTGTTACTTACAGGCGGCACTTTGCAGAAGCTGTTATAAAACGACACTTCAATCGCTTTACCAACTCAATTTCCGCAAGGTGTTAAAGCTCATTTTGTTTTCTGTAAAAATCTACATAAAAAAGTAAATGATCCACAAAAAACGAAGGTTACACTCGACACGAAGATTAACTCAAATAATCGAAGCATATCAGAATTTCAACTAGACATTTGCGTAGCAGAACGCCTTCCAGCCCACCCTTCGATTGTACCATAGTTATTGAACCGCTCCTGTATGATATATGTACTTACTTATTACGCGGACGGATGTGCATTACTTATTTTCGTGTATATTACTTTTGGTATGTCTCCGATGCTGTATGACTTTCACACCGCTTACTTCATAGCATTCGCCACTTTCCACCAAAAAGTGTCTGCAATATATATATAGATATTCGTGTACTATGTATGTATGTACGTCAATTGAGACTTCCGGATGCTGTTTTTTTTTTGTTCTACACAATGCACATATGTGTGCATGTATGAGTGTATGCGTGAGATTTAACGGATGTGCGCTTCCATGAATCCTTTGAAAGTGTGCTCAAGTTGACGAATGTTCTCATAGCGGCGGTTAAAAGTTTTCTTGATATTGATGTTAGCGTTGGCGTTACCGGCGTTGGTATTGATATTCGTGTTGGTGTTGGTGTTGGTGTTGGTGTTGGTGTTGGTGTTGGTGTTGCTGATGGTATGGTTTTTGATGTCATGCTTCATATTTTAGTTTTAGTTTTACTACTATATATTTATATTTTGTTTTCTCAAGAGTGTTTATCTAAAGTAAACTTGCTTCGAAAATTCGATTTACTACTCCAGCGCAGCTGTTATTATTGCAGACGTGGCAAAATCAACAAAAACGAAATTAAATTTGTTCGCAAAATTGTTGAAATGTTAAATTTCGCATTGCATACATACACACCCACATGCATATGTATGCATGTTTGTTGTATATAAATATAAATACTTTGTATTTTCTATACGATTCAACAAATTTTCGATTTTTTCCAATTTTCTTTACTTTTTGCTAGCATTTCCTTTGAATCTGCTGCTTTAGTGTAACGTTGGTTTGGAACGCGTACATATATGCCTAAATAACGGGTGTTTTTTTTGAGGTTAGGATTTTCATGCATTAGTATTTGAC
>NW_016169031.1:0-18167 GCF_001687245.7 Rhagoletis zephyria
ATTTGTTTTTGCGGCAATGCGCCAGGATTGACAGACGTGCGGTTGCAGATTTTCCGCAATTGCACAGCAACAACAAAGTACATATACAATAATAAAGATGAAAAGTATTTAATGCTGTGTAAAAATATTTAGAATTTCTTCACTTCATTTGTAAAGCAAAAAGTGAAAATATGAAAAGAGGAAAGTCTTAAAGTTTTGCTATCATAATCTGCTGCTCGGCTGCATCTAATCAAAGCAGCAGTTACTCATAAGTACTCGCATTAGTGAGCGGCCGTTGGCAATGGCAATTTTAATTTTAATTGAAAGTGATGAGTAAATGCTTATGAACATGAGATATGCAGATGCACATTTCTAATATTAATTTACAAATGGACATTTCTTTGTTGGTATGTGTTGACCGTACGTACATGCGTGCCATGGAATTTCTGCATCTTTATTAGGCATCCAAGTGCATGCGTATGTATGTATGCATGTATGTAATACACATATGGCAGGCAATATAGTACATATACTGGCTTGTACAGTTAATGAAGAAAATCATATGAAAAGGGTGGGAAGGGCACACAAGTATTTCTATATATATTTGCATGAATATAGCTTACAAGCGTATAAACCCGCAAGCTAATTTCAAGCATACCAATTTTAAACTACAAATAGGCGCCAGGCAGGCAGTGGCTTGGGGGGAAATATAATGTTCTAAGTACTCGTAAGCTATATACTGTATGTTAATTAATTCATTTATCTTAATTAAAAATAAAATGAAGCTCTAAAGCTTTCAAGTAAATTTCAGGAACGCAAACAAAGATTATTTAAACGAAGCAATTTGGGGGCAGTAATTCTTCTTCTTTGCTATTTTATGTTAAGTAAAATGTGATCTTGACCTCTTATATATTCTTACTGATATTATGTGGTCATAAATTGCTCTAAAAATATTTTGACATTTTTTGGTCACATTTTCTTTCAAGATCGTCTACCCCCAACCGCAACCACAACAATCAAAAACTCATAAACTTAATTGATACTTACATAGACTGCAGTTCTTTAATGTGAAGGCAAATCAGATTGAAATTGATATGCTATAAAAACTTAGAAAATCTAAACTAAAACCGAAATCCCAAAGATTACACATCAAAGAGAAAGAAATCAATGCGAAGTATCTTGAGCAAAAGCCACATAGCGATCACTGCGGTATTTGCGTGTTTGACACGCGCCGACGAGGCCAATAAAGAATTTGTGTCGCGGCTGTCGGAAACAAAACGAAAAAAAAANTGTGAAGGCAAATCAGATTGAAATTGATATGCTATAAAAACTTAGAAAATCTAAACTAAAACCGAAATCCCAAAGATTACACATCAAAGAGAAAGAAATCAATGCGAAGTATCTTGAGCAAAAGCCACATAGCGATCACTGCGGTATTTGCGTGTTTGACACGCGCCGACGAGGCCAATAAAGAATTTGTGTCGCGGCTGTCGGAAACAAAACGAAAAAAAAAACCAAAAGAAATATAGAACAAAGAATAGAAAATGTGACATTTTTGCTAAAAATAAACGCCCACACTTGGTGTGCGATGTTTTCGTTGGGACAATAAATTGGGCAGCGGCATTTTCAAAATTTTGGTTTGAAAGATATTTTTTGTTTTTAACATTTATCCATTGACATGCAAGTTCTATCGCTTTTTTGTTCTGGAAAAGATAAGGATTTTTTTTTATATGAAGGAAGTTGGGGAAGTCTTTTCGTTGATAACTAACTGCATAGTGTTGCTTTGGTAGTGGGGAAACGGACGGAGGCAAAATGACAGCGTCTGAAAAAGGGACCCTGCGTACATACTTCCCGCCCTACCGACCAACGGGCGCATCAAACGGACCACGAATGGATCGACAGACCGGCGAGCGGATACAGCAACATACCGGCCTGTCATGCCCAAGCCGCAAACGTACGGGGACCAGGATATTTAACGTTTGTCTCATAAACTGGTGCATGAAGTTCAAGTATATAACCCTCTTCGTGATGTTTGTCCTTTCAAGATGACAAGAAAACCAGTGTAGTTAATACCTGAAACCGAACAAAACGCTTTTCAACCGAATACTGTAAAGACAGGGAAGGTGTAAAATCTACGTATTAATCACTTCATATACGAATTTCCAGCACAACCAAGAGTTCTGGGAAACCATTTTTTGAGTACATACATGAACAATCAAACAGCTCAGTTGCTCGTCTCACAATAGAACACATCACAGCCAAAATCTACGGTGTAAAGGCGGAACTGAGACATTCCCTGCAAGGCGGTAATGGGAAATGGGATCCTCACGTATGCCGATCAAAGTCAGGTGTTTGTGTCAGTCATCAAATCCACAAGTTGTCTCCAGTCTTATATGCTTTGTTGTTGTGTCCACCTGCAGCCTCCCGAAGCCTCCCAGTCATTGCTAAACGAAATGTTCACTAAATTTCTGACTGTAGCTTCGATGGCGCTATGTGGAAGCGCTATGACTCATACCAAGGTACTATGTTTCATTACCAGGTACTCGCGAGTTACGTGACACCCAGAGAAAAACAAGTTCGTTATGTTTAATAACATAATTTAGCCCAGAATTGCTCTGTCGAACTAGTATGGAAGCAGTTAGAGAGCTGGCTATAAGTGTCCTCTCCACCTATGTATTCTACGACATAGTCCTTGGCCAAAAAGTGTTACTTTGAACTGAGTAGGCAATTCAGAAGTAAGGTCCTCTCTCGACGGGCTGGCATATGGCGCAGAAGCATGGACAATGACAAAGTTCGATGAGGCGGCTCTTTGAGTATTCGAGAGGAAGATTTTGCGGAAGATTTACGGGCCTTTACGCGTTGATGACGGCGAGTACCGCAGACAATGGCTTGGCCATGCCGTTCGAATGGACACCAGTGCTCCAGCTTTGAAAGTATTCTCGGAACACGCTGGTGGTAGCAGTGCAAGGGGCAGGCCCTAGACTATAGATCCTAAAAAACAGTCGGTTTTGGAGCTATAAGTAACGATTCGACCATGTGTAACCTGGGATTAAGCCAGCACTCAGCAGCCTGACGGAACTCAGCAAAAGCAATGGCGGCGTATTATCCTGGAGCAGTGAAGTCACTCGCCCTCCGTCTCCGCTCAGAGTATCATACCAATTAATTGTAAGTATCAGAAGATGAAGAGCATCAACAGGTGTTGTAGAGAAGGCTAGCGTACAGCACTCGGCGGCAGTACTTTGACGTTTGGCAAGAAAATTTCACAGGATATTGATTAAAAGTCCGTTCCACCATACCACTGACGCATAACTGATCATGTGTCTGATCATAGAAGTGGAGACCCAGTAGATACGCTTTGTTGACAGGCCCTACAGTTTCCCCAAATACCTGATCTTACGCTCAATGCGAGACTTTCATTCAAGTTGAGTCCTTGAGAGTGATGGGTATTAAACCATCCAACTTCCTCCTTCTAGTGAAGTCAACAACGGCAGTTTCTGTTGAGGTAACGGAGAGCTCATCAAGTGTTAGTCATATTCAGTATTGCTTGCACTTTCCAATAAATAACCTTAAAAGACGGACCTGTACCCAGACAGGCCACATCATAAGCGAAGATACGAGTGTCGTTTACGAGTGTGCTTTTTCGCCTGATAGGCATGTTGATGTAAAGGCAGAAGATGAAAGCTTATGCCTCCCTACGAATGCGCAACACGCCTAGTCTCTCCAGATATTTCAGCGTGAAGGCCATGATGGTAATAGCCCTGAAGCTTGTCGGACTAATATAGTCGTCCCTGTCAGCGCTATAGATAAAGCCGACGACAGCTATTCACCATAAACACCACTTGAGAAACCGAACCTAAGCAAGAAAAGCACAAATTTTTCATAGCAAAAAAAAATATACGAAATAAAATCAACGAAAATGCCCAGAACTCACAAACTAATATTTAAATTTAAATCTTTTCGGTTTAATTTTAAATTCCAATTAAGAATGTTCTTATGATTTCGAACGTAAACAAATTTTGACAGGGGTCATAAAAAATGTGTTTTTTTTTTTAATTACAAATTTAATGTACCCGCACACCACACTTTAAGTATTGATATGCATACATACACTAATTAAATAAATTATAAACATAATAACATTTGAGTATGTGCAATTTTTGTTACAGACACTCTCCGGTGGCACCATAATCGCGCCTAATATAAAATATAATTTCTCCGAAAGAGTTCAACACTTGCCAGACAAGACCTAATGCCACTTGGCTTATGGCTGGAGCCTCATTTGCATGCCAGGAAATTAATTGCGTGAATTTCTTTTTAATAACATAATATTTAATATCACATAGAGGCGTCACGATCGTGCGGTCATAGATCTGCAAACTTACACATTTGCAAAGACTATTTGCCTATTGTCAAAGTTTTATGAATCATTAAAAAAAAAACATAAATACGCCATTGCGGTACACTTTGATCGATTGTCACCAGCGTTGCCTGCTGTCCATTTGTCTATCTCTTTGTTGGCAATTTGATATTTATGTGCGCTGATGGTGAGTGCTTAGAATAATAATAGAAAAGGCATTTGTACATGCATATGTATGTATGTACATGTGTGTTGGGTTATATTTATGTATACCGATGTATGTACATACAGTGGTGGAAAAATAAATAGGGACTCGACATTTTTTCAAATGCTGCCTAATTTTCTTTCGTTTATTTAAAATTTATTATTTTTTTTATAAAATTATAGCTCATTATCTAACAAAAACTCGGCCAAAATCGCTTAGGCGGTTACAGCGCCAATGAAGAAGAAGAAGATCTAACAAAAATCATAAAAATTCATATTTCAAGCATTATGCAAAAATTATAAAAATTCTGAAAAGTTGCATCTAAATTCTCAACTTTTCAGTCATATTTTTTATAATTTTTTTGAGTATGTAATTTTATAGCCCATTCAATTTTAATAGAATGAAGTGTAAATTTTAAGTTGCTATGAAATCGTGTTGATTTTTGGCAATTTTTTTTAACGCATTTTCTTCCATACAAAAAGTATCTTCCACCATTATTTTGTATGGAATAAAAATGATCAAAAAGCAACGCGATTTTTCAAGAACTTCAAAATTGTACTTTATTCTACTAAAATGTACATGATGGGCTATAAAATTACATACTCCAAAAAATTTAAAACATCTGATTAAAATGCTGAAAATTTAGATGAAATTTTGCAGAATTTTTACACAAAGTTAGAAATATGAATTTATGTGGTTTTTGTTAGCTAATGAGCTATACTTAAAAAAATTAATAAACATTAAATAAACAAAAGAAAAATAGGAAAAATTTGTTAAAATGTCGTCTCCCTATTTATTTTTCCACCACGTATATGTAAGTATGTACGTAGATTTGCAGTCAAAGGCAGTGCATACATACACCCCGATTCACTTGGATAGGCACGTTTTTTTTCCTTTAAGATCACTTTTTTCGTGCGTAATTAAACATATTGCCAAAAGGCGTTATGCGTTTTTCACAATTTTCTCATTTTCATGGTAAAAATTCGAAACGAAAATTTATTTGTAATTTTTCTTAATAATGGTCATTTTCAATTTTATTTCTAGTCATCTCCATCGAAAGATCAGGTCTTCTTACATAGAAATCATTAATAAAAATAAGGGACTTTTTTATTTTTCCGGGTTATAAAGCGTTTTAGAGCGAGAAATGCAAGTCGTACAAAATTCCAGTCTCGATTTTCATAATTAATTGATAACCCCCTTTTGACATTTTCTGAACAAAAGTTTATTGCGCAATTCGTAATCTACCTGGTGGTGTCATCAACATCAACGCTTTTCTTTAATATGATCCACTATATCGACAATAAGAAGCTGACCTCGTTACGGACTCTCTGTGATTTCTTTTAATTTTATTCCCAAGAGAGCCGCTGCAAAGTGCTTATTCAAGCCGATATTTTTTAATCAAGGTATTTTCTTCTTTTTCATCACTTTTCTTTGAAATATATCCTTCTTCCAAATTTATCAAAATGAAGCCTCTCCGATGTTCGCAAGCGCTGACATGAGCACCGATCTTGAAGAAAAAATGTATCTATTCAAGTGGCCTCTATTTAATTTTGTATGTATATATTTGTGTACACATGGACACATACAATGCATAACAACAAGCGAAAAAGTATGTGCATCATATATACATTTGATAGAAATATTTGCGTTTCATATTCGTACAGACATATGCATGCAAACATACATATGTTCGACAGGTGCCTTAAACTGTATTGGTTGGAGAGAAGGTGTCGGTTTTGTGGGTGTTGAGAAGACTATAAAACTCACATATGTACTTATAGTACATACGTATGTATGAACGTAAATATGTGCATACATACATACACTCAGAGTAAGAGTATGAATTGTGGGCGGTGCTTTGGGAGGAGCTTAGCCATTTGGCAGATGCGTAATGTGTTTCCTTTAATTGTTAATGTAGCGAACTGTACTTTAAAAGTAAACTTTTTGCAACGTCTAGCAAGTATACAATCGAACCATAAATATACATATATTAAATATCTAATGCATAGCAGTTAAGTTGGCCAGGTCAAACCATTCTATTTAATTAAAATTTGTGCCATGCATGTATGTATATCAGCTTTTCTAAGAGCCGGTTTCTCAAGTAGGTTTTAAAATTTTTAAAACCTACTTAAGAAGACGGCTATAAGGCAACAACATTTTTCTGAGTGCATTAAGATTTCAAAATTTCTTGTTTCAAAAACGTTGGTCTTGAGCAGAATATTGTGTTCAATTCGGCTCCATCATACGTTTATAATTATTTTTCTTGTTCGTATTCAGTGTCATAGAAGATTTCAGTAGGGATAATTTCAGCTTGCTTATATTAAAATGACACCATAATATTAACTCCGGGGTAGGCAGCAGTTCATGAAATTTAAGACATTTTAATCAGAGATCGTATCAAGAATGCATTGTATAATAATAAACACACTAAACACTAAAAAAAAATGCAAATGTAAAAGTGTAAATTAATAAAAAAAATGTCACCAAAATTAACTTTTTTTCAGAATTTTTAGAAAAACTTTAGGTATGCAGTTTCATAGACATTAATTTTCCAGTTGGAAAAAAAATAAACATAAATTCTAAATTTTATTAGCTTTTTTTAAATGCTTCGTTCGCTTTGTAGAAATTATCGATGTGTAGAAGAGGAAAAATCGATTTAACTTTTTTCAATATATTGCACACAAAAAAATCAATATATTCGCGAAACTAGTGACCAAAAATAGTAAAACTACGTTTTTAGTTTTGCTCTATGATGTCGAGATTTTTCTTAAAAGGACTTTGAAATTTTAAAGATACGATTAATTCAAAATTTGTTTTTTTAAACTCGCTGAAATGTAGAATAACAATATGGGTATCAAATATAAGAAAAAATTCTGTAGAATTAAAAAAGTTTAAATGTTTTAGTGCATAAGGACGAATAGGTACTAAAAAATCCTTTTCTAATTTTATCCTTGAACATCCTTGTAAATTTGCAAAATATATTTAAAAAAAAATTTAATGCTAAGGACAGTATACACACGAATAAATCCTCGAAAACTAATTTTATTAGCATACAAAATAAAATTTAAAGTGCATTTTCAATACCTTTTCGCTCTTGTAACTAAAAACTGGAATTTTTTCAATTCTACAAAATTTTCTATTTCATTTGGTACTCATAATATTATTATATGTACATATTATTATTATATTGCACTGAATAATTTTTTTTTTTGTTATTAATTATGTATATCTTTAAAATTTTAAAGTCCTTTAAAAAATCTTTAAGTCATAGAGAAAATCTAAAAACGCCGTTTCACTATATCTAACCCATAGTTTGGTGTGTACATATGTATGTTGTTTGTCTTGTGTGTTTTGAATTTTTTAGGTTTTTGTCGCGCGGTATTGTATTTCATATCTGCAGGGTAATTCTAATTTATCTCACTTCCGAATTGCTGCATTTATTAACCACACCGTAGAGATATCGCCTACCATTTATTTTCAGTTCTATGTATTTAACTCAGGCCAATAATCTGCCATTACTTTTCATGCTTCCTCAAACCCTTCCTGAATTCTCAACATTATTAATTTATGTACATAGTATATGTACATATATATTCAAATCATTTGCTCTGCAAACTAAGGCTTTCTGCTCATTGGTCGTCCAATCATAGTTGAGTCATAGTTATCGTCATGAAGCAACGATTACATGACGATTACACTTCTGCACACTTGGTCGTGATATTTCAATTCATTTGGCGTCTAAAAATTCACTTGGAGCAGGTATTTTCTGTTTTTTTTGGTTGATATTTTCGCGAAATATTTACAAAAACCTGCAATTTTTTAAATATAGACTGTGCTGCAACATTTCTAGACGTAATTTTCCAGTAATATCTCTTCTTTTCTTTTCCTGGAATGTGTTTTGTGTATGCACACAGAGACTTAATACAATTTCGTCATATTTTATAGTTAAAACGCTCATATTTATTAAATTTTAATGCAATTATCCACTTTTTAATAATTTCCACAGATTTTATGCAAAAAAATACTAATTTTTATACAATTTTAATGCAAATATTAACTTTTTCACTAATTTTCCCCCATAAAATGTAAACAAACAATGCGTGCACAACGATTAGCAAACGACAGTGCCGTACTTATCCGTTTCTGCATCTTCTACGATTTGCCGATAACTAGCCGATAACGACAAGTGTGCAGATCTCCTTTGAAATGCATGTGCTCGGCTCAAAATTTCAGGGCGAGACGATAACGCAACTATGATTGGACGACAAGTGTGCAGATAGCCTAACTAAACGACACTGTGGTGCGACAATTGCCAAAAGAACCGCAGTATTCCAGCAAAGCTGCACACGTCGTAACTATTAACGTTTGTGCATTGAATTGCAAATTTCGTTGCAAGCATTAAGGGCTGTTTACATACGACTTTTGCTTCGCTTTGCTTCAGAGTTCCGCTTTGACAGATAAGTTCAATTTTATATATTTAAGTATAATTTTATATGAGTCTTGCTAAATAAAGAGAATGCGGGGAAAGCAAAATCATGAGCAACTCTCAACTTTTGCACGCTTTGCCAATCAGCTGTTTACATGTATGGCTAACTTCCAAAACGTCAATTGCTTTGCATACCTACAAAGCATAGCTACTTTTCTAAAACGCATCCGCAACGAAGAAGCTGTCAAAGCTTTTATTGTAGCTTACCTTCTACGCTTCATGCTTTGTAGTTAAAGTTCGAATTGTCAAGCAAAGCGAGGAAAGTCGTATGTAAACGGCCCTTTACGTATGTACCAGTTAAATGAAGCACAAAATAAACAAATAAGCAGTTGCCAAAACAACAACAGCAACAACAACAACAACAACAAATGATTAACAATAAAGTGCTGTTGCATTTGAATAANACATTATTTTATATGAGTCTTGCTAAATAAATAAAATGCAGGGAAAGCAAAGCGAAGCAAAATTATGAGCAACTCTCAACTTTTGCGCGCTTTGGCAATCAGCTGTTTACATGTATGGCTAACTTCCAAAACGTCAATTGCTTTGCATACCTACAAAGTATAGCGTTCCATAACGTCGACCTACAAAATATTGACAATGTATACTTTCCAAAACGCATCCGCAACGAAGAAGCTGTCAAAACTTTTATTGTAGCTTACCTTCTACGCTTCACGCTTTGTAGTTAAAGTTCGAATTGTCAAGCAAAGCGTGGAAAGTCGTATGTAAACGGCCCTTTACGTATGTACCAGTTAAATGAAGCATAAAATAAACAAATAAGCAGTGGCCAAAACAACAACATCAACAACAACAACAAATGATTAACAATAAAGTGCTGTTGCATTTGAATAATGATGAACTGTCATCGAAGTGAATGAACGAAAGAGCGCACAAACGAACAAACCAAACGAGTCAACAAGTGAACTCGCTGGCGACACCACTGCCACTGCGCGGACCTAATGAAATGCACAAATGCATACATGCATGTGTGTATAAATAGTCACTTGCAGTGATCACAAGCGTGGAGGAGCATACACGACGAGTGGGCTGAATGCCCACTAGCGATTTGCTTGCTTTCATCTCCTCCTGTTACCTCTCTGCTGTGGTTGTTGTTGTGTGCAACATGTGCCTGCCGGCAACCGGCTGTTGTCACTCACAAGTGCATGTTGCTGCTGCTGCTGCTGCTGAGCATTTGTTGTTGCTTTGTATTTGTTATTGGTCTTAAAGTGCTGCCTTTGTGCGTTCTTTATTGGTTGTTTTGTAATATTTTGTGTTGTTATTGGTTGTTTTTGTGCGGTAGTGATTGTCGCCACTGCAGCTTGGTCTTTGTATTTGATTTATTTATTTGTATATTTTTTTTTGTTTTGTTGTTAAGTTTTATTGCTGTGCTTTGGAGATTTATTTCTTATTACTAAGAATGCATTTGTTTTTGTAATTATCAAGCCGTTCGTGTTATTAGCTCAATTTTTTAGTGGGATAATGTAAAATTATTGAAATTAAAATATATTTTCCCACATACGCTGCGCTCAGTTTTGTGTGAATAATTTTTGCGATGAGAATTCCGCCGCATAAACAAACTCCTTTTTTTTTTTGCTTAAAATGCTGTGTGACTTCAGATTCGTATTCAGGGACCCAACTACCCAATAAATATGAAAGCTGGCAAATTTTATGGACTGAAAGTTTATAAATTTTTGTTTTTGGAGAATCTCTTTTATACCTTTATCAATTAGATAACCCCATAATTATTTTTTGTCCGGCGAAGGAGACTTTGAATTGATTTAAAAAAAAAATAGGTGCTAAATTATGAGCAGTGATTCCTGAACCAGTTTCAGCGACCCAAAATCTTTAAGAATTTTCTAGTATTATTCGCCGAACAAACAGTTTTTGGCTTAGAATGCGTGTCTTACGTTTCGATATGGATGCCATGCCCAAATGTTGTAGTTGAAATTTTTCACAAAAACGCTTATTGCAGGAGAACTAATGAAGTGATTTCAAAAGAAAATGCGGCGTTTTAAAGAAAAAATTCCAGACTTATTTCCACATTCGTTTTTGTAAGCGATCAGTTCGGTTTCTGTCGTAGAAACAACGGTAAATATTGGCTTATTTCGGGGTAAATTTGGAGCCTCCAGCAACTTAGGTTTTGCAGATATAACTCTCATTTTCGGTATATGAGTTCCCCCTAGGGCAATAGAAATATTATCGGGTCCAAATTTTATATAAACTACACAAAAATTTAGCATTATAAGGCAAAAAATTGTTGAAGAAACTAGCTAATTTTTTTTCATTACGAAAATGCTCGAAAACCGCCCAAATGATTTTGTTTCTGTTTTCTTTAATCAAAAATTATTTTTTCATTTCGTTTGGTATATGGGAAGTATTGGTTGATATCTTCTAAGTACATATGTTTCCTTGATTCAAATATATAGGCATAAATGATTTTACATACAAAATCACTTCGTCATCATTTTGTAAACACGTGCTTGCGCTGGAAGTGAGAGAAGGAGACAAAAAGTATGTGTGGAGGTATTTCGGCTTTTGAGTAACAGATCGCGCAGCTCCGGGGAAATATTTATAATATATTACTATATTTATTATATATATTTATACATATGTACATATGTTGATTGGGGTTAAAGCGATCTGTTTCTCCTTTAGTATTCTATGTACATAAGTATGTATGTACATAGTCATATCATCAGATCTGTGCCGTTAGTTCGATTTTAAAATATGAGGTATCAAATTGAAAGCTTTGGCTTGTAGACGTGCAATAAGGTATTATTTTTTGAAAAGGGTTGCCACCTGATAAATAATTAAGTACAAATTATTTTTAAGTTAAATAAATATCGGTCGAAATGGTTTTGAAAAGGCTTTATTTCTTCTTTATATGTAGGAGGGTTGCCACCTATTTACAAAGATAAATTCAATGTATAAAAAAAGGTAAAACGGGTTACTACAATATGAATATCAATCAAAATGGCTTTGAAAAAACTGTATTTTAACCTACTTGTGGGAGAGTTGCCACTTGTTTTGAAAAATTCAACTCAACTTTTATTAAAAGAATTAGATAATTTAAATATGTATCGCAATACGGGTGTCAGATAAAAAAGGATTAAAAGGGTTTTCGTTCAAAATTATTTTAAACGGGGTTGCCACCTGTTTTCAAAGCTAAATTCAATATATGCAATAGGTTAAACGTATTACTACGATACTGATATCAATGAAAATAGCCTTTATTTTTAAACTGTTTATAGGAGCGCTTTTTCCGCTTCCAAAAAATAAAAAAATGTGTAAATTTACATGTGATTTATTGAAATTAAAATTTAACGCCAAATTACACACCACTCTACATACAAACCAAATTCACACTCATTTCTAATAGATCTTTATTACTTTCCACTCAATTGCGACACTTCTTCGCTTACAGCTGTGCATTTTTTGGCAGCTCACTTTTGTTAGTTTAGTTCTTCATTGTGCTCTCTTGCCACACATTTTCCTCACTTTGTCACAATAACCAATTACTCGCATTATACGAAACGAAAATAAAACAAGCAACTAATGGCTATTTTTTGAGATGTGCATAAAAATAAGTTTTTAGTGTACTTAAATATTTACTTTTGCATATCAGCCACACAGCAAGTGAATGCTTTTTCTTTTTACATGTTACGTTGACGGCAGAGTGCTTGCTATTTAGAAGCGATGCTATGCTACAAAATACATGCGAAGCAATAAAAATTTAAAAATCATAGCATGGCATTTTTTCTAACAAACACACTGCCGTCAACCTTAGAAATAAAAATCATTATTATTTTTTAGTTTCAGTGCAACTTGTGAAAATATTGTTGGCTACTCACATAGAATAAAGCAAATTTCTTTTTAATTGTCTTAGCTTTTCATACATATGTATGTATATTGTTGCAATTTTTGTTTTGCGAAACCTTTGATATGCAAGTAATTGCAATAATAAAAACTTGCATATGAGACACAGGAAAAATGGCTCATGTACTCACAATTACTTTGTAGTGCAAAACTTTATGTCATCAAAAGGTGATTTTTTATGTAAACGCTGTATTTTTATGTAGTCCTTTGATGTTTGGTCTCAAAGTGTGCTTATATGCGTAGACAATTATTTGATTGACGCTTGTTTTTTGTTGACAAGTCTCTTTTTGTTTTTGGAATTATAAAATAATATGTTTTCTCTATGATTTTTCATGTACTATATTCGGACGCTTCTAGGCGGGTAGGCGCTTGAAGTGTTAGCAATTAAAAGTGCTATAGTTTTGTATATTTTTTTAATTATTTGAAAATATCAGTGCCTCATAAAAACATGTAAAATTTGATGAAAAGTGTGGGCTGGGTTATTCATAACAGAAAATATAAAAATGTCACCTGAAAGCATACCTCCCTCCAAATTCAATCAAATCGTCAGCTGCCGATTTAAGGCAGAGGATCCAATATGGCGGACGATAATTTAAATATCGATCGGGTTAGCTTGAAACTTGTTACGCAGGTGTTGTTGGGGTCGCTGACTGGCATCTGGCATTATATATAAAAAAAATAAAAATAATTCAAAATAACGGATCCAGTTGGCCAAGTTGAGAATATATAATTTTCATATTTTTTTCTTTTAATTACGATACTTATCACTCACTCTTATCTGCGTACTCGAGATCAATTGAACTACGAGTTATCCAGCAATACCAATGAAGTGCCAATGAACCACATCGNTTGAGTAAGCCATACCGCTCGGTCTGCATGGCCATCATAGGAGTTGTGCCCACCAAAAGATACCCTAGGTGTTATTACAGCCAGTCTGCCACTGTCTATTCTAACTGAACAGGAGGCCAGTGTAATCAACATGAAAAGTGGGTATCTTTGGGATCATTTAGAGGTTTTCAAGCATTCCTGAATGATCGCACTATCAAGTTTAGATATCATGCTATCAAATGATCCTTCTAAAAGCCCTACAAGGTCAGAATTCGGGAAAGGGACTGCTTTAAAGCGACAATATTTATGATAGACAAAGGGTCCTAAGTATGGTGTACCGAAGTGTCGAAGATGAACGACGGGAGTACTGGGGCAGGGGCCAAGTGTGCTTCTGTACACCTGTAGGTTTCTGGGCTGGTCGAAGAACCCTTGGAGAACGATTATCTTCTTCACCTAAAATTTGGAACATCGCACCCCAAAGTGCTTAACTACTTAAATTGCCCAAGGTTGGGGTAATTACAATTAGGGGTTTTACACAATAATAACATACTGGGAGGACGACTGAGTCTCCAATAGTATATACTTACATATGTATCTGGCTTTAAGAGAATGTTTCTATAGTCTTACATCTATGTGCCAATATGCGAGTCGAGCTACGGAGATTGTTAGGCAAGGGCTACGTAGCAGGTTTTCTCGAGCCGCTTGATGTATATACGTATTTTCTCTCGATCGTTATCCACATCGATAGCGGATATAAAAGATGGCCAGCGTGTAAATAGTATCCCAAACGGGTGTATCTGTAGCCCTCTTTACTGCAATTGCAATTTTAAAGTTTAATATTTTTTTTGTTGGAAATTTTTTTCTTTACAATTTAATATAAAATTTGTATCTATTCCATAAAGACGCATTTCGCGCGTTACTTATTCTCGCCACTCTTTCTGCAATGTTTTACAGATTTTTTTCCAAGTATAATTAATTTTAAACAATTTCAAGCAAATTAACTTCAATTTTTTCACAACCCTTCTTCCGGATGCTCATTAAGAGCTTGTTCCAAAATAAATGTATCGCAGCTGTAAATATTGCAGCAATAAAAAAAATGAAAAAAATAACACCCGCATGCACTTGAGCACATAGTGTCACCATTCACACCAAAAGTGGCACTTGGCAGCAACACCACATCTGGACGAGCGATCGCCAGCAAACAGCACGATCGTTAAGATCACTTTTGTGACACAAACAGCTTATGTGGAGATGCATGTAAAAGTATGTATACATATACACTCATGCATGTAGATATGTATGTATTTATGCAATAAATTGTGTGTCGCTGCATTTGGAGGCTGACAAGTCTTGCAGATGGACAGCCTCGAGAGCTTCAGTGATCAAAAGTGAACACAGGGGCAAAGAGTGGGACTGAGGCAACGATTGCTGAGTTGAGATCTGGTTGAGGCCATTGAATTGGCTGCTTTACCAGGCTATTTGTCTGTCTGCTCGACTGACTGCCTGGTGACACTCGTACGCAAGATTAAAAAATTAAGTATGTATGNTTTGCAGCAAAAAAAAAAAACAACAAAAATGAAAAAAAATAACACCCGCATGCACTTGAGCACATAGTGTCACCATTCACACCAAAAGTGGCACTTGGCAGCAACACCACATCTGGACGAGCGATCGCCAGCAAACAGCACGATCGTTAAGATCACTTTTGTGACACAAACAGTTTATGTGGAGATGCATGTAAAAGTATGTATACATATACACTCATGCATGTAGATATTTATGCAATAAATTGTGTGTCGCTGCATTTGGAGGCTGACAAGTCTTGCAGATGGACAGCCGCGAGAGATTCAGTGATCAAAAGTGAACACAGGCAAAGAGTGGGACTGAGGCAACGATTGCTGAGTTGAGATCTGGTTGAGGCCATTGAATTGGCTGCTTTACCAGGCTATTTGTCTGTCTGCTTGAATGACTGCCTGGTGACACTCGTACGCAAGATTAAAAAATTAAGTATGTATGCATATGTAGTAATAAAGATTAACATTTGCATGAGTTTGGGTGTATTTCCTTGAACGATCCACAGGCGTCAGCAATGTATTTGCGCGCATTTACCGTAGAAACGCGAAAGTCTGGAGGAGTGAGTGAGTGTTAGTGAGTGCATGAGAAAAAAATAAAATAAATTAAAAATTGCGAATTGCTCGACATTAATCACAAGAGAAAAATTCATGCAAAACGCAGTAAGGCCGCTGATCTGTAGACCGACCTGTATGTACTTGCAAACGTATGGAAGGAAAGTAGCGGCAAGCTGGAGACGTTGGCGCAATGGGACACTGAAACAACAGAAAGCACTACTATGCTGATGATTATGAGTTGAAGAACTGGCTGATTGGACATGATTTAGGCGTTGGGTGCCGCAGCAGCTGCTGGCGAAAACGTGAATGGCGTTGGAGTAGGAATACGTGAAGGAGTATGGATGGCGCGCCAGTTGGGAGACATGATATACGCAAATTTAATGAATAACAATGTAGATCGAGTAGAGGGAGAACAAAAAAAAATTATAAAACGAATTGGGCAAATTAATAAAAAAGAAGCAGGAGATAAGAAAAGCAGCAGTGAAAAATTTAGAAAATCATAAAAAATAAAAGAAATCGAAAGAAAAAATCTTTAAGTCTACTAAGCATCCAACGCATGTATTTGTCGGTAAATACTAGGGTGATAAAATTGTTTTACGGAACTGATTTTCGTAATTTCTCGAAAGGATTTTTGAAAATATTAGTTATTAAGCTTTAACTGAACTGTCAAAATGTGCTTTAAATATTTTTCGAGTTTCGCATTCCCATAAAAATGCCATGTAAACACAGAATTATTCCAAATTTCCACTGGCCACTAGAGCGAACAATTTTGCAGAGAAAATTGGGCATCAAAAATGCCCTTTTATTTTTAATAAAATATTCATTAATTAATAATTACCAATTCCAGAATTTCATTGGGTATTAAATAACTAAATGCCGAATTTTCACACAAAATTAATGTGACAAAAAAAAAAATGTGGNATTGAAGGAGTATGTATGGCGCGCCAGTTGGGAGACATGATATACGCAAATTTAATGAATAACAATGTAGATCGAGTAGAGGGAAAACAAAAAAAATTATAAAACGAATTGGGCAAATTAATAAAAAAGAAGCAGGAGATAAGGAAGCAGCAGTGAAAAATTTAGAAAATCATAAAAATTAAAAGAAATCAAAAGAAAAAATCTTTAAGTCTACTAAGCATCCAACGCATGTATTTGTCGGTAAATACTAGGGTGATAAAATTGTTTTACGGAACTGATTTTCGTAATTTCTCGAAAGGATTTTTGAAAATATTAGTTATTAAGCTTTAACTGAACTGTCAAAATGTGCTTTAAATATTTTTCGAGTTTCGCATTCCCATAAAAATGCCATGTAAACACAGAATTATTCCAAATTTCCACTGGCCACTAGAGCGAACAATTTTGCAGAGAAAATTGGGCATCAAAAATGCCCTTTTATTTTTAATAAAATATTCATTAATTAATAATTACCAATTCCAGAATTTCATTGGGTATTAAATAACTAAATGCCGAATTTTCACACAAAATTAATGTGACAAAAAAAAAAATGTGGTATTTAAAAATGCCATGGTTATTTTTTAGTTAGTTGCCATTATAATTCTTGTCATTTAATGCGCAGTGCAATTACCCAATTTCGGCCTTAAAATGTTTGGCATTTGTTCTACAGTAAATATCCGTGATAAGGAGCCAAAATTTTCACTCATAAAGTTTTTTTGCACGTGAAAATTAAATAAAATTTGAGTAAATAATTTTTTTAATAAAGATTTACACTATGTGTAGTAGTATGGTGGTATCATGATTATATGACACCCACAAATTGNGAGATTTTTGAAAATATTATTATCAAGCTGTCAAAACTGTTTCCAGAACTGTAAAAATGTGCTTTAAATAATTTTTGAGTTTCGCATTCCCAAAAAAAATGGCATGTAAACACAGAATTATTCCAAATTTCCACTGGGCACTAAAGTGAAAAGTTTTGCAGAGAAAATTGGGCATCAAAAATACCCATAATTTTTATCAAAATATTCATTAATTAATAATTACCAATTCCTAAATATCATTGGGTATTAAATAAAAAATATTTTAGTGATAAAGTCGGGTATTAAAAATATTGGTATGCCTATTTTGAAACAAATGCCGAGTTTTCACACAATATTGATATGACAAAAAAAAATTGTGCCATTTAAAAATGCCATAATTATATTTTAGTTATTTGCCATTATAATTGTTGTCATTAAATGCTCGATGCTCCGTCATAAGATAGCCTACTTTTTTCTCTTATAAATAAAATTTTTTTTATAAAGATTTACACTATGTGTAGTAGTATGGTGGTATCATGATTATATG
>NW_016169033.1:0-18163 GCF_001687245.7 Rhagoletis zephyria
ATTAGGTTTGATTCCGTCTTAGCCTAGTAGGCTTGATTCGGATTTAATCGACCGCGACAACCTAAGAGAGTAACACTGAAACTTTTCACGGGATCGCTTTCTAGTAAAAAAAAATTCTAACTTCTGACAACTTCAACGTAACCTCCAAATTTTGGTTGTAAAGTTTTGCTCATTTTGTATGTAAAGACACTCAGCTCACAAATGTAAATAAGNTCCACTAAAAGAAGTAATTAAATATTTTATAACATGCATTAGCAAAGTTCACTTTTCTTTTGTTTACAATTTGGTTGTCAAACACACGACAGCGAATCGTTTGACACATTTACCAGAATCTACCAGTAAAATGTTTTCGGGCTAAAACTGGTAACTTCTGACAAAGAGAAGACCCTTTTTACTCTCTCATTTGTCCTCTCAGTTACCAGAGAACCTACGGAATAAATTTCTAGTAAATTCTGGTAAAAAACTGTAAGTTCGGACTCATACGGATCATAACTATTCTGTTTGAACTTCGTAATAAAAATTGTCTAATAACATAAACGAATTTGGCAGCATTGAGTAAAGTTAGTTATGTGGGGTCACTATACTCGCCAGTGTTGAATATTGCTATCTAACTTTGTTGTTGCTTTCACATAGGCATTTTTTGGCAAGTGAGGAGAACTCCAACATAGCGAGGAAAGAATACGCCTATTATTTCTCCAATTGGCGTCAGTTGGCACAGAAGAGAAACCACTGCCGTGCCTTGTTGAACTCGGCGTTTACAGCGCCAATCAAAAATGGTTTTTTTATCCTTATTCACTTAATGTGATGCAACAGTTTATTAAATAGCATGCCCTAGTTTTTATATAAATGGCCGTACTGTGAATAGCAATTGCGTTAATCGGTTTTTGTTTTCAATTCAGCGAAATTTCAACTGGAGTAAATATTTTATTCATCGCTTAACTATAAATCTTGCTCTAAGTCAATGAGAAGGACCAGATAAATGCATATACAGTGGCGAAAATATAAAGACGGAAGAGACATTTTAGAATTTTTAGGCTATTTCCCCTTCGTTTACTTAATATGTATTGTGTTTTTTTCATGAGAGTATAGCTCGGTATCTAGCTAAAACCATGTAAGTCGAAATCTCAAACTTTTTACAAAAATTAGCAAAATTCCGGAAAATTTCATAAAAATTTTGACATTACTAATTAGATTTCTTAGGAATATTCTGAGTATGCAGTTTTGTAGCCCATTAACTTTTATTATAAAAAATTGTAAATTTTAAATATATTAAAAATATTAGTCGAACTTTTATAAATATTCTGCCAATTTTGAAATTTTCATTTACAAGGTTTTGTTCAGATAGTAAGCTATATTTTCGTATATAAATATATAGCAATTTTTTCATGCTAAAAATGTTTGGTAAATTTTTTATTAAAATATGGCTTTTATTTAAAGAAAGACCATATAAATCTTAAATGTAAACTGTGTACGAAATTGAGAAGAATTCGGCGAAATTTCACCCAAATTGCAAAACGCTTCAATAATTAAAAATAAAAGCAAACCATTATTGGCTGTCACGTGGCTAAACAAAAATTTAAATATTTAGTCTGTCACTATTTAAAATGATCATTAAATATGGCCAAATTACCGCTTACTTCTAAATTATACTAAAAGCCTGTCTCTCATTTAATCAACGAAGGACTAACAAAATGGCCACGCTAGTGATATGGAAGTGTACAGTAATCTAGGAAACCAAGCCAACCAATCAGTTGCTAGTCAACAAGCGGACCAAAAATTTACAACAAAAAAAACTAAAAGTTCAAGTAAGCTTTATCTGAATCGAAAACAAAACTTACACAAGCACACGCTTATTATGGGCTAGCGAGTACACAACGTCACATCTTTGCATACTCGTACATTTACGTTTACTATGTGGATATTTTTACTTACAACAGCAAGCATCCCTACGAAGGTGATAGGCAACTGACCGGCCAGACGATAGCGGTTCAAAGTACTAGACTGGGGTTGGCCGAGAGTGGGTTAAATCAATAGTTCAGCGAAAAAGTGAAATTGTAGCAGCTATGCTACAGAAAATTAAAGTGCGGCCACTTTGCACACAAAAATACATACATACGTACATTCAACATTTATTCAGCATTAATACTTTTACATTCCCCCCTTCTAACACAGAGCTACACTACTGCACTACTTTCAATGCGATTTGGCACACAAAAAGCGCATTATGTATGTATGTATAATCAGTCGACTTGTCAATAACCCTGGCTGGAGGCGTCAGGCCTTTTTTTGCCATGGAAAATTTAGAAGGAGTAAAAAGTATGCGCTTTACAACCAGCAGGGAAATGAATGAAAAGCGCATTCAAAATTTTATTGGGGTCAGTTGCTGGTAATGAGCGGGCAAATCGACATTTAAATGGAAAAGTGAAGAGAGAAGCAATTTCAAAGAAGTGAAAGAAGTGGTAGATATTGTGAGGCGTGAGTGACAGAGCTTGAAAATGTAATTTCACAGAAGTTACCTGAAAAGTGAAAAACGAAAAACATTCCGAATACATGGAACCTTTTAAAACTTCGCAAATAATCGATAAAACTCGTTTATCAAGTGACATGATTTCATTCTTTCTTCGACTGCTATGGACAGTCCTAAATCATTGCTGATCAAATGGATTGCTTCTTTTTGAGTTCTTCCATTCAATAACAACGCAGAGGCGCCGTATTTACCAATCCTTAATGCGGCGTCAAAAATTGATTGCAAAAATACATAAAAATACTTAAGAATAGGATTGATGACCTAAAACAAATAAATGAATTACATAATTAAAAAAATATTTATACATAAATACACCATACACAAATATTTTATACTTTCAATATGGCTCTTGATTTTTCCATGTTTCATATTTTTCAATAACCACGCCTACCTAACATATAACGGTAGTCCTCAGAAATATGAAAACTGCAATATTTTAGTAACTATTTAATACCATGTTCTGACCGACAACGAAAACACCTTGAAAGCGAGTTTTGGGATTGTGGGCTGAAGGCTGTTCACACCGACTGTGACTGTTGGTGTTTTCGTTGACATTTCTTGCATCCTTTGTTTACAGTTTTGCTACACAAAAACAAAACCAAAATACTTTTCCTTAAATTTCTTTTCATTAACAACCTTTTACGTCCATGCTTACTTTATTTTGGCCAGCCAATTAACAATAAATACGAAATGACGTAATAAAGAAGATAAAATATGGCTTCCACTTCGATAAATAATCGAAAAAAACTAGTGCAGACACCGATTGGAATGAGTGGAACGAGAGTTTTCAAGTGGTTTTCAGCGAAAACTAGTTTTCGTTTGACAGATTTTACATGGACGAAAACACAAGTTTTAGGTCGAAAACCAGTTTTACCAACGAAACACTGTTTTCGATGTCGGATTATTCACTCAAAATTGATATCCTTACTTCCTTACTAATATTATAAATCCGAAAGTGAGTTTGTTTATTTGTTACGCTTTCAAGCTTTAACTACTCAAACGATTCCCATTAAATTTTGTACACTGGTGCCACTTAGCCCCACTTAAAATATAGGATAGATCTCCATTTCATTTTCGGAATTTTCATACCGCATATCATATCACAGAAAATATTTTTGATAGAGTACAAAAACTTGGCATAGATACATATATGTATATAAAATCAATTCCATACTAATGGAGGAGGGCCGCCACCTGTTTAAAAAATCAAATTCGACTTGAAGTAAGGAAATTATTTATTTGAAAATTATATTAGAGAAAGGATGACAAGAGGCTTAAAAAAGTTGTAGTTTGAAAGTATTTTGGAAAGGGTTGCCACCTGATCGAAAAGCCAAGTTTCAATTAATTATAACAAGTTATCTGAAAAATAAATATATGGGCGTTAAATGAAAAATTGCTAAGAAACTTTTAGACTTAACATTTAAAATATTACTGAGGTATTGTACAAGCGTTGCCACCGGTTTAAAAATTAAATTCATTTAATTTAAATAAATTCTACAATATGGGTATCAATCTAATCAATCGGTTTTTGATAAGGGTTTAAGTTCTAAACTGCATATAGGGAAGTTACCACCTGTTTGAAAAATCAAATTCTTCTTGAATTAAAGGTATCACAATATGGACGCCAGATAAGGGGAATTAAATAGGGTTTTAGTAGTCGAGCTTAAATTAGAAATGTTCAGCTTGAACATGTAGAGTTTTCTGAGGTTTTTGAAGAAGCATGCCACCTGTTTTAAATATAAATTCGAATACAATTTTATTACAAGTTTAATGAGTTATCACAATCTAGGTTTTAATCGAAAGAGTCGTGAAAAGGCTTTATTTCTAAGCAACATATGTATAGCAGGGACTCCACATGTTTTAAAATCAAAATTGAAATTGAATTATAGGAATTAACGGTGCAGAATGTAAAATTCAAAATTCTCAATCATTTCAACGAAATGATTTTTGAATTGCTTCATTTGTAAACTACACGTACATAAGTATGAAAAAGTATCACAAGAGAGAGGTTTAAGGTTTAGTTTGGAAATATTTTGAAGATATTTAAAAAAATTAAAGTATGCTAATTTACGTATATTTTAAGCATGTTTAGTTTAATTAAAATAAATTACACCTAATGTGTTTAGCACTTACAAATTTCATACACTCAGCGAAGCAGGTGAGAGCGATCCAGTTTACAATAATTTCACTGAACCAAAAATTTTAATTTGGTTTTTTGTTCTCCAGACGCCACTATCTAATTTCTATGTAGGATTTCTCGGTGTTTCCAAAATTTTTGTTTTTTTTTCCTGTGGATACGGTTTCGAGATATTTGCAATTTACCATTATTCAGCTTAAAGCAAAAATTGGTTCCTGTTAATCACGTATATCTTACGGACCAATTTAAAAATCTTCATATAAAATACGGCAAATGAAAGCCAATGAAATTTTCCATAAATCGTATATACATCACTTTCCGATAGGACTTATAGTTTCTGACAAATTAATTAATCATTCCATCATTTTTTTTTATTTTTTACTGAAAAAATAAAAAAAAATCAAACTTTAACAGAAGAAAAATTAAAAAAACAACAGGTTCTGCGCCAAATTTTTTCATTTGTACTACAGCCTGTACTTTTACAAAAAGAGCAAGTTACTGATGAAGAAAATCGATGGAAAAATGCGAAATAATGAGTGGTCAAATGAAAATGCGCAAAGATTTTTTGTATCAAATATGAGCAGGAAAGAAAGTTACTCATACGCCACGTACACCTGAGTAAGACGATTTACTGCTCATATTTCATACTTTAAGTTCTATGGTGAGTGCACTTAATCGGTTTTAGTCCACGGAGTATCTGGCTTGTTGCTACTTTCTTCTATCTACCCGTTTTGCCTTAGCTTGTGAGGAGGTTGTTGTACTTTCTCTTTTCCGGGCAGCTTGTTGCAGGCAGGTATTCAAGTGCTCAATGACCATAGTGATATCTTCTTTAGAATTGGAGCAAGTTTTAAAATTATATTAGAAGTTACCATTCTTCGAAATGAATTCAAGCCGGTATTCAGATTGTATAGCCTACTTTGTTGGAGTGATTCGGTAAAATTTCTATTGAGTTCAACCAAAACAGGGGAGTGATTAGAAGATAATTCATAGCACGAGCTGCATGATATCACACTGGATGCTATAACTTTGGCCACGCAAAAGTCGATTAGGTCGGGGCTTTTCGTTTGGTCCGTTCGCCAGCATGTAGGTACAGGAAAGATAAAGGTATGAAGCTTTTGGCAGCGATGTGTTGATAGACGAACAAATGGGCTCTTTACATCCAACAATCTGCTTCAATTTATACCTAATTATTGAAAGAAGATTAATTACCACGAACATGGACACAGTACAATGGCGGTATGTATGTACATACTTAAATGGGTTGAGTGCGTTCTCGTTTCAGACAAAAATATAATAATATGGGTATTCATGGAAATGCGTAAATGCCTCATAACCGCCTTAACCTCTAAAATAATTCGATTTTCCATACAAAATGAAATAAGCTTGCATGGTTATGAGGCATTTACGCGTTTTGATGAATCTGCCTAATATTATTAATACGAGTAGAATGTGCATATAGAATTATAAAAAAATTCCAGATTAATGAACAAACTTAGCGCAGCTGTAAATTTGAGGTATGCTTTGTAGGTGCTCTTATAATAGTGAAACTAATTATAGCAATTATAGCACTTAAACACGAACAGTAGAAAGCATTTTAGGTGCGTACGGAAAAGAAACTTTTGAATAATTGAATACATTTGGTGGCGGAGCTCTGCTATACATGTATAGCTGAACTTGCACGTGCCACAATTTATAAAAAATTCTGTTTATGCTTTATGCAAATGTGGTCCTTACAGATATGCGCACACAAACATTTAGTGCTTATAATTTTAAATTTTAAAAAGATTTACGGTAAGTCGATGTCATTGAGTTCTAAATTTTGAAAAGGTTAGCTGCTATTCTTGGTGCGTCAATTGCGTCACATTGCATAAGGATTTCCTTTTTTATACATATTAAGAAAAAAATTTATTTTTGCTAAAATATAATTTATTTCGTTTCTTTTTTCCTACACATACACAATTTTCCACATATTATTTCGTTTTTATCAGGGAGTTTGCAATTTTGGCGTTTCCTTTATTGTAAATACATAAATCATAATTACACATCAACAATACTTCTTTATAAAAAGATGACATAAGTATAACTTTATTTAACCGCCTTTTTTAATACATATACTTGAAGGTTTTTTTGTTAGGAAAAGTACGCACACATTAAATAACCCTTTTTCCAAAATTACAGCTTTGAAAACGTTCAAGGGTTTTTTTAATATCCTTCCAACTTTTTTAGGCGCTAGTTTTTAAACTTCACATGGTTTGGCAACGGAGTTACATACAAATCGTGCAATACCTTGTATCATCCAAATGCAATACCGCGTATAAGATAGTCCAGAAATTTCACAAAAGAGCGAATAAACTTGGTTTCCTAACTAAACTTACTAAATACTATTATAATTATATATATATATGGGGCATTCCATACCAAAACGGATGGGGTTCACACTTCATGTGTTTGATTTGTTTCAAATTTTTAGGGTTGATGCATAAACATAAATAATAAATGAATATGAAATTTGAGCTTGTTTAATACATTTTTAAAAACTTTACAGCACAAAAACCAAAACAAATTGATTTAATAGANGAACTTTACAGTACAAAAACCAAAACAAATTGATTTAATAGATTTCTAAATATATCGAGAACGAGGCTGGAAAAAAATTTGACAAAAATCACATTAACACACATCAGAATTATCTAAGAAAAAAAAGAATATAATTAAAATTTTCTTTTCTTGAAAAATTTTTCACATACAAATTTTTTGATAAAAAAAAATAATTTTTGAAAATATGCTATCTCAAAAAAAAAGATTTTAAAAATCGCACTGGTATATCTAAGTATTGCGCAATATAAAGTATAGAATTATGGGGTGCACTCTACAATAATTTGAGTAACATTACAAATTTACAAAATTTTTAATTTTTTAGAATTTTCTCGAGTATGCGGTGTTGTAGCTCATCAAATTTTAATATTATGAAGTGGAAGTCTTAAGTGATTGCATTTGATGGATATCAAGTTTCTTCTATTTTTGTTTATGTATAACTTTGTCGTTTACAACTTTATTTTAGGCGACCACACAATTATTATGTATTTTCATATAAAACTAGGTATCCAAGAGTTTTCAGGGCCTCTGCTTACAAATTTTAAATTCGATTTTCAAAACTATTTCAAAACTAACATCCAATACGAGGTAGAAAAGAATGAGCAGACTTTCATCCCTTTGTGCTGCTTGATCTGAGTGGGCTCCAGCCTGTCACCATTCTTAAACGCGATTCAAAACTTCAAAATACACACTTTATATGTCTTGACTCTTTGAATAATAGCGAGTTTGGTTATGAATTATCTTACCTAGTGCTTTTCTTTTTTAAGTTGGGTTGAGGTGTGTATATGTATTTAAAGACCATCAGTAGTCTGCTAACATGTGGCCATTCTGAAAACCCTGATATCCATTTTCACTATCTTCTAAATCATGGTGGAAAATCTTTCGCCTGCTCTTCATCAAAATTAGCCCAACAGCAAACGGCGGACATTTTTTAAGTGATTGTTGGATTTCGATTTCAGAAATCTGGCTTTAGGTTAGTAATCAGCAACCTCAAAAACCTATAAAGGTACAAAATTTTTCAAAAAATTTACCACCATATTGTATCCACAGTTTTGAATTTTGAAAATTCCTCCTTCATATCAGAAACCTAAAAACCCACTCCGAACGCAATTTAAGTAAAAAATTATGCAAGAAAATTAATTCCAAATTAAATGGTTTCACCAGCCATTAAATGCTTTATATAAATTCAATAATTTTGAATTTTCAAAATCCGACTTCATACTCGTAACCAATTTCGCCATTTTGAATTTTGAAAATCTTACTTCATAAAAATGTATCGTTACCAAGACACATAAAATCCGACAGGTTTTTTGAGGTTATAAAAAAATGCTGACATGACAAAGCAAAACGGACTTTAGATTCAAATTCAAAAAACCTTTCATCGATTTTTTTTTTTTTGGTCTAAAAAAATACTTAAGAAACATTGGAAAATTTAGTGTACAGCTTCCAGTGAAATATAAATTGGAAGGCCATAACTGGGAAGGTTTACGGCAGCCGCCGTTTTCACCAGACTTCCTCCGGTTGCTACTTTATTCTGTAGATGCGGTCAGCCCTTTCGGCAGATCGCCTTTTATTTTAACGAAAGTTTCGAATTTGGGCTTGCAAATCTGATCAACTCCTAAGATCACATGGGGTCTGCGAATTGAGACTTCTCTAAGTAACCTCCAATAGTTTCAAAGGCAGCATGCAACAGCGTGTTATTACTGTTTCATTCAACAACACAAATTTTATTAAAAAGAACAATAAAAACACCCATATATTTCTAATGCTAACAAATTTCTNTTTTTTTTTTTTGTGCATATTCCGACTGCAAAACAAGTTAGAGCCATTTCTATGAACGGTTTCGAAACTTTTTTTCCAATTTTTTCCGCACTTTTGGATCTCGGTCACACTGTGCGTCAGGACCAGGATAATTGTGCCCAAATTCGCCTACTATTTGACTTGGTCCCAAAACCACTTCTAATTCCTATCAACTAAGCTCTCAGTATTCCAAAAAAAAATATAAGCATAATATTTAAAAAAAAAAGCGTCTTTGATAATTATTTTAATTATTTACCTGATGTAAAGAACGGGTCGGTTTCGTTGATGATATTTCTCTAAAAAAAAAATAACACAAGGGCATTATAATTATTTTCATATAATCAAAACTTTCTTCGCTGGCCAAACTTAAGCAGTTTGTTCTTTTATGCTTTTGTCCTATTTGACCTACATAATTAAGATGATTTCCACGTGTCAGTTTTTCCGTGAGAAGTCACTAAGGAACTCTTTTTACTTTTCGCTTCAATTGTTGTCAAAGTATAGCAAATAATTTGTTTTAAAAATATTCATAATAGCTTTTGCTTTCCTAGAAGCTGAAAGGTTTCCAACAGCTTTCAACTGTCGATTTTCCGCTTTATGTACTTGTAAAATGGGACATCTTGTTGTGCTCGTAATTATAACAACGTTATCAAAATCAATTCAATTAAAAATTCATTACAAAAAATCTTAAAATTCAATGCTTTTCATTTTATGCTATTAATAAGTTGATAATACTTTGCAAGGGTAGAAACTTCGCACAAAAGCGACTTTTCACAGAGAGGAAAATCAAGCAAGAAAGCACACCTTCCACATCGACCGCTAATCGATTATATGCGCGCTGGACGATGGCTCTCATAAATACTTTTCCTTCCTCTTCACGGTAATGTGCGGCATTTTAATTTAGTCTGAAGATAGTAGAAATTTTTCGGTCAAATTTGAATTTTTCCTTTTGATAATTACGGCTTTGTGTTGGGCTGAAATTGTGTTTACAAAATTTCAACATGCTACACTTCAGCCCATCTATCTGTTCAACTTTCAGCTTTTTTACTGCATTCTCATATTACGGGTATATAAGTTTTTATGTATGTATGTGTGTGCGTACGTACACATAAAATGGGCGCTGTTTACCTTAAAACTGTTTTATTTTTTATTTGTTTGTTTGTTTTGTCATAGAAACTGTCAGGATCCTGCTGTTGACCCGTATTAAGTGCATACTTAATCCATCAAAAGGTTGGTCATTTTCTGTTTGTCTCCACATTTGCTGCGAATTTCTGTTTCAACTTAAAACACTTCTAACGTTTATAAAAAGCTATCAACGTCTATAAATTCGAAAGTAACATGTTAAGTTTTTGTTCAAAATTACAAAGCTTTACCGAGAACTCATTAAGTGCATTTGTATTACCTCATGTACCTCGTCCTTATAGAAATCTCAGCAACAACAAAAGCTTCAAAATAATACTTATGTACTGCGCTTTTCTGTCTTCACATTCATGCTTAGTTGGTAGACAAGCATTTTATTTAATTTTCTGGGAACTGTATTAAATTTCTGGAAAACTTTCCAATATGTTAATAGTAGCAGTTACAAATGCAAAGTCAGAATGATATTGTGGACGAAATAGTAGTATTAGGTATGTATGTATGTATATTAGGGTGGACTAAAAATGACTGTGAAATACTAAAAGTCCGAGGTTAATGCTCTCACCGACTAGAATTTTTCTACAACGAAAACATATACCCTGTTCTTATATTTCGAAATCAAAGCGCTCAAAGTCTGGATCTTCCTTTCCTATTTTCCTTTATAGTACTTTTTGCTTTGCTTTGAGTTTTTTGCATAAGTTACTTTCCTTTATAAAATATGATTCAAGCTGTCCTTTTGGCGTTGCTGGCAGTAGTTCGAGCTGTTTTGAAACGGCTAAATTTTTCGGGAGTCCTGTACTTCTTCCACCACGAGTAAGCTTGGGTCGGGGGAGTCTTTGCATGCCTATAAATACCGCTGACACTCACAGGCACTTCATCGGGGCCAGTGTTTGGTCTATATGCAGAGCGTCGCCATTGATTTCGTCCGGGAGAAAAGTTCGTGTTTCGAGCAGAGGTAAACAATTCCGTTTCTATGAAACATGAATGAGCGTACATAAATGATGAATCAATATTTTATCGCAGTATTCTGTTTAATTTTAAGGCTAATTTTTGACCGAATGAGCAACAGGACGAAGCCACTTGCCATACAGGTTTTCAGATAATAGATTTATTGAAAAAGAATTTTGATGCACATGGCATTTGCTCAAATGATCTAGTCCATTGTCCAACAAATTTTTTTCCCTCATTACTTGATGTCATTAGCTTTTTTGAAAAAAAACGCCCTAGAAGATAAACTTGTGGACGATATTGCTTGAAACTTTGTTTGAAAGTGGAACTTCCAGAATGCGTTAAATCTCATCAGGTCATGGTAGCCACTAACATTCCCCAAAATTATATTCGAACGCTAAAGCGACTAGATTATCTTTCAGATTAAATCAAATTTTAAATTATATCTCTAATAATGTTATTTCAACTTGAAGCTATGCTCCTGCAAAAAGTCTGTAGATAGTTATTTTGGATAATATTAAAAAGATAATAGTAATAGATTGGCGCTTACACATATGTTAGTGTTTGGCCGAGCTTCTCCTCCGATTTGTGGCGTACGCCGTTTTTCATGGCAGAAATACACACGGAGTTTTGCCATTTTTTTGTTGGGTTGAGCCGGGCTTCAGCCCAGGCCCTGCGGAGTGATAGCGCGCACTGCTGACCACTACACCATTTATTTTCAACTAGTCGGTCACAGTTGTTAAACACTCGTTTCTCTTTTGTTGACATTTTCATCATCAAATAAAAATTATGCTGAACGAATTTTAAGATATCAACATTCCAGATATTACATAAAAACGTACATACTTACATACATACACATGTACGTAAATCATTATAAATTTCCCGTCGACTTATGTACTAAAAAATACCCTTATACATACCTACATATATATATATATATATATATATTTATGAACGTAAGAAAGCAAAATAAAACGCTCGACTAATCTATGATCAGCCAACAAATTTTCATAATTTTCCGCTTAAAGTTTTGATTACATACGTCCCCTCGCAGGCATACGTAAGTATGTAAATATGCGTCTCGCTTACGCACATTTCTTCTTCATTGTGAGGGTGTGCTAGTAAACCGAGGGATATATAGTAGAGCGGCAAGTAACCAACCGACCACTTGGGATTGAAATGGCAAACACTTACGGTCAATGATCTGTAAAGAGTGGCCGGAACGTCAGCACAAATGCGTGTAACCAACGCAACGAAACGACGCAAGTTGAATGGAAAAAAGGGTTAACAAGAAAGAAACAAGCAATAACGGCTGTCATAACAACAACAAAGGCCATGAAAATTAAGCACACAGGCAGCTGAATGGAAATGTACGACCGAACCAGCAATCACTTCAGGGGACGCACAAGCCACGCTCGCTGCCTGTGAAAATATTTAATAACAAAACACAAACAAGAGCTAAATAGAACAGAAAAATGTTCAATATTATGCATATAAAACATATAAACAGGCTGAATGATTTTGCATATGTAAGTAAATATTTATGGTAGTTTGAGCATGTGCTAGCAGACGACTTTTCAATAAATTAATATGTATGTATCTAAGCACATATTGTATGTATGTACATATATAAATCACTGAGGGCAACGAAGAAAATGTGCTACAAAATTCAAGTGAACCAAAATGATTGAGTAGTTGGTTTAAATACATATACTAAAACAAAAACAAAAAAGGAATGAATACAAATAGATGAAAAGCCAAAGTCTTTTTATGGAATGAAAAATATTTGTCTGTGCATTTCAGATACATCCGGATCGCTGCAGCTATCATATGGAAACCTGTTAAATATTTTGGTCTCTTTAAGAGTATTCGGAGGGATACTCAGTGCTTTTACGATACGATACGATATTCAGTGTTTTTGCGTAAGTGGTAAATTATACTAAACTGTGCGATTCGATAACAATGGCATTGCGAAAACTATCCAGAGTTGCTAAGTTCTTTCGGTTTAATACACTAATCGAGTCAAAATTTTAGGCAGTGTCATGCAGTTTTCGATACGACTCGTTTCACAACAAAGGACTTGTACTCGACACGACACTTGCAATGAGGCTGATAATTGCACAATATGGTGGTCACAAAAAACTAAAGTCGCAATTTTAATGATCTCAGCCCCAAGGTGTAGAATTTTTAAGATAAATATTTTTTAATCAGAAAACTCTGTCTCATTTCAGAAGACTTCCAGTAATAGTACCTAATTGTTTATTTAACCATTCCTTCATATTAACTATTTTTTCTAGGTTTCCCACAAAATGCAATCGAAGGACGCATACAAAATCTTTAGTCTAAAACAACAATTGCATACTATTCCCTGAAGTCTTCTGAAGAGAAACAGGATTTTTCGATCGAAAAATATTGATTTGCAAGAAATACTTGCCAAGACCATTTCCACAATTTTTTCCCCCCCAATAAAAAGTACATGGAAACTTTAAGCGCCTTAGGCGACCTCTAAATATTTTTTAATTTCGAAAAAATAGGCGTGAGTTTTTCGATATAGAACCGTCTTTGGGGTGAGATCATCAAAATTTCGACTTTACGACTTTTCACGAGCATTTTGGAACAAAGATTAACTCCTAAAATTTTTAGCCAATACCAACATAGTTTATATATAAATTTAGCTTTTATTTCGTTAGAAAATATATATCATTTTATCACTGCTCAGCCTGTCGCGGTACGAGTAGAGTCATCCATAGTTATTTCATTACATCTCCTATTTCTATCATGATATTGATATGGCATAATTACTTTCAGGTTTTAAAAAAACTTCGACTCTTTATGGTAAAGAATTTTATAAGCTTTAACACGTAATCTAAAATCTGAGACAAACATTTTATCTCACAAAATTTCTAACATGCGATGATGCGTTCACTTAATTGCACTGTAGAGAAAATCGCAAGTTTTGAAATTTCGGAAGAAAAACCGTCGAAACACGTAAACTTAATATTGGGTCGTAGATTATAGATCTGTACAACGTTTTTCCAAATCAGGTATACTTGCGAAGACATTTCAATTTTTATGATGAAAACCAAACTTTAAAAAGAGAAAAAATTAACAAATCTTTGTACTTTTTTATTTTTTATTTGAATTAAAGTACTGTCAAAAAATCAAGCTCTCTATGGTGAGAATCGATGGATAAATAAACAATAATGTGCAATAATTTTTTGTATCAAATAGCAGCTGTAAATAATGTTACTCATACGCCGCAACGTACATGGCCGTACTAGCCCAGCAAAAAATCGGTAATCGCTTTTAGTGGTAACGTGTTCTAGTAGGCATAGCGTACAATATTTTTTTTATTTCGCTTCTTTGCTTCATTTCGGGGAATGCAAAGTGGAATGCTGCGTCGTAGTCAGCTGAAAAATAGAATGAATATCAAAAAATTCTTTTTCTACCGTTTTGCTTTGTTCAATTTGCAGCGAAGTTGAAGTCAGTCAATGAAGTGAAGTACAAGAGTGAGGAGGTACAATTTTAAGCTTAATTAAATATGCACGTATGTACATACTGATTTTTAAGTAAAATCTAAATACCTAAATACATACGTACATGTGTATGTATAAAAACTCATTTATAAAAAGTTTAATTAATTTTAATCTTCTAAGACATTTTCTGATTTCAATTTAATATAAATAAGTATGTACTTATCTAGGCATTCTACATTAGTTTCAAGTGTAAGGCATTCCTGGTTCGCTTCTCTGGATTCTGTTTATCCATGCGTTCTCCCTTCGTTTGAAGGTAATGCTGTGGGCAAGGACTTACCGCAAATTACATGTCCATGTGCCTTCTTGAAGCGAAAGGGTAAGCGATTCCCATCGCCTAGCTCGTTTCCACGTTCGTTTCTGTGGTAATCGTGTTTTTTGCAGGGAGTACACACTCGTATATGGCGTATGAGTAATGCGACCTACCATACTTCTTTCGGAAGTACAGGTCTGTTTTTTTCGCTCTTGTACTTCGTACTTCGAAGTATAGTCAAATGTACTTCTTTGCGATATTTTGTACTTCTGGAGGGAGATTTCGTAACCAGTTAGCGACAATTTGACGCATGATATAAATGTTGTTGCGTCAAAAAGTGCGATAGCGATTCGAAAATTGTCGATAACTGGTTTCAGAATCTTCTCCCAATTCGAGTACTACTCCGATCTTCTGGACGATCATCACATGGCCTGGGCGTTAAATTCGTTCAAACCATTAAAGTCGCCGCGGACCGATGGCATCATACCTGCGCATCTGCGATGGGCTCTGAAGGTGTCGTGCATTTGGTTGGATCCTATTTAAGCGAAATGCGTTAAGACCAGGTAAATCACCAACTACTGACTAACAACCCTAGTCAGTGTTGCGTTCAGCCTGAATGCCGAAAAAGGCGCACATGTTTCCCCTTAGTATTTTAGGCTGATCAGTATCTCTTTGTTTTTACTAAAACCTGTAGAGAGACTGATAGACCTCTACATAAGAAACGCGATTCCTCGTGACTGTCTTTCAAGAGCTCAATATGCTTATTGCAAGAAAAGGTCGTTGAATATCGCCCTGCATACATTGGTAAAGTGGTCAGAGGAACCCTTTTCGCATAAGGATTATGTAGTAGGGGCCTTCTTGGATATCGAGGGGGCCTTAAATAATGTCAAACCGGAGGCAACAGTCTGCTATATTTATAATCTGGGGGTTGACACCAACCTAATAAGGCTTATCTACAGCTTACTACACTTAGTGAAGAGTAATTAGGAGCACTCCACAAGGTGGTGTTTTCTCTCCCTGCTCTGGATTGCGATTGTAAACGAACTTCTAGAGAAACTGGAAAAAGTGGGCTGTCTGGTGGTCGCCTATGTAGACGATGTGGAACTTTTGGTTAAGGGATGATTTCTAGACACCTTTTTTGATCTGGCTCAAGGTTACATGAACCTTCTAAAAGTGGCGAACGAGTATTTCAACCTTATTAATGAAGGTTTAATTTATATTCATAGTCGTGAGTAGGTAATTCGTTCCGTCCAACGATCTCTTGTGTCTCGACACCAACATCACTGTTGACAGCTTTAGTTTGGAGAGAGTCTGAATGTGTTTAACCAGAAACCACTGGTGATATCAAAGGCACATATAGGTTTTCTCCAAAGGACAGGTGGAAAATGACTTGTCTTCAATTGGCATTTCCAGCTGACGTCAGTTGGAATAAACGAGAAACTCAATACGGGCATATTTAAAAGTTTACAGAGAAATAAAAGACACATATCAAGGAAGTTGTAGGGTATTTCGCCTTCGTATCTGCAAATTACATCTGGCTTGCCTTAGAAAATAAAATCATTGCATTAAATACCTACATTTTAATACAAATAACATCCAGTTATTCCGAAACTCATTTACTTCATTTAGATTTTAATCCTACACTTATATTCCCAGAAGCCTCTACATAATACTCCGAGTAATATGACTTGCATTGGAAAAAATCTGAGATTTCCTTTTTCACTAACAGCAAATTAAATTAGTATACGGGCATAACCTGATGTATCGTCTTTCTCCAGCTGCAAAGGCTGGTTAAAGAGTCCAAAAAGTTTGCGCTACATATCAGACACCTCCATAAAATTACTGCTCAACTTTTTCAATTAACTGTGTGCGAAAGTATGTATGTATGTATATAAGTTATTATTACAAGAAAAATCTGTTCTCTTTCGCCAAGCGTGTTATAACAACACTGTTCGGCATTCGGCTAGGGAATTGCTAAAACCAAGTTTTTATGANGGTCGCAGAGCAGCTTTTAAAATAATTAAAAGTTGTTAAAATAGAAATATTCATATCATCAAAAGACCTTTCTGGGGGTTTCAATCTCCAGTTTATTTTTACAAAAAGCGTTTATCTTTATCAAAAACGCCGCGACTGCCGAATGCAAATAAACACGAAGAAAAATTTTTTAGAAACATTGTTGATAACCATTGTTTGCACTTTCATTCAAGTTCCTTTAGTTTTTTACATTAAAACGCGTTGCCATTCTTTGCTAAAAATAAGAAGGTCTTTTTAATCTACATATTTCATTAAAATTAATTAATTTCAGTAAAAATTCTTTTAATTTTCTAATTTTTGGTTTCACCAATTAATTTTATTTTTTTTTTAATTTTGATTTCAACTCCAATGTATGTTCTTGACTTAAATACAAATTCGTATGTAAAAATTTGAGAAAAAACATTTAATTGGGAAAAAATACCTTTTTTGTTACCAAAAAAAAATATTTGAAACCAAAAATTTACTAGGTAACCGATTTAAAAATAAATTGATTTCTTTGTAAATGAAATCAAACCTCCTTTCTTGTCATATGCGTACTTGTTTACTTCGTATATAAGAATTTAAGAAAAAACACCTAAAATGGAAAATACCTTTTGTTTTAAAAGATACCAGAAAACTTATATTTTCTTGAACCCAAAAATTTCTGTTTATATATATATAACAAAAGAAAAAATAAAAATATTTTTTCCCTCTAATTAAACTACTGCGTCCCTAATTGAAAGGCTGGCTACGCCCTTGCATACAAAACAATTAAAGTACTTAAACAACAAATAATACGTTCAGTTTGTTCTTTCAGGGTGCATATATGGTTCCATAATAATGATTCCAGTATCTTCATTTATGTATATTGTAACTATCAATATCTTATTAAGAGAAGTGTAAAATATTTTTTATCTAAAACTAATAAAGTAAGAGGGAGGAAATTTGAGGATGTGGTAGTTAACATATTAGTTCTTGACATACATTTTTTTCAAAAATAAATATTGGAAATTTCCAACGATATTCAAACATAAAGTTTTAAAAGCACATTTTCAATACTTATTCGTCCTTCTCAATACTTATTTGACTGCCATTCACCTGGGAGTGGCCAGAAGCGATTCTTGTGCGTACGGTTCAAATCGCAGCTCACAACGTCCGGATATTTATATCCACGTATCCTCTGGGTAGCAACCAAATACCCGTTGGGAGCGAGCTAAAGT